>NW_012267253.1:1899202-2022702 GCF_000151885.1 Dipodomys ordii | reverse complement strand
AGGGAGGGAAGGAGGGAGGAAAGGAAGGAAGGGAGAGAGGGAGGGAGGGAGGAAAGGAAGGAAGGGAGGGGGGGAGGAAAGGAAGGAAGGAAGGAAGGAACGAACGAACGAAGGAAGGAAGGAAGGGAGGGAGGGAGGGAGGGAAGGAGAGAGGGAGGGAAGAAGGGAAAGAAGGAAGGAGGGAGGGAGGGAAGGAAATAAGTTTGCAAAGTTTTGCAAAGTTTTCTTGTGGTAGAAAATGAGAGTCTTGGTTAAACCTTATAAAAATCTTTGTCGAAGGTAAACTATCCTTTGCCACCTGTTTATATTTGCATTTGTCTCCTAATGTTAATTAAATATACTTTATGAATGTAACCATTCTAAGAAACTGCACATAACAAAAGGACAGAATTATGGGTAGAGTAAAACCAAAGGTGGAACAAAGATGGATTGAAAAGCTTAGATCTTCCAAGAAGTAAATTCAAATGGAAGAGAATACAGAGAGATGATAGCAATATAGAAGACTGGGAGTTCTAAAAGTCAAAACTCAGTTATTGATGTCATCATGGTTGATTACTCAGCACTCATTATATTGTCTAGTATTATAGTGAAGAATATAGCATATTTAATATTTTACTGAACTGTCAATAGGGAGATCATTTCAAACTTATTCCATTCTCCAGCTTCTATTTCACAGCAAGAGACCTTTTCTGATGATTTAGTAGGACCTTCCCTCACCCTCTTACTTGCAGAATCAAACAATGTACACCACAGAATCAGACAATTTATATCACACCAACACATTCTTATCTCTTCAACTTTGTGAACTCAGATAGGATTTGGTTGTCTCCTCTTTAAAAACCATTCAGCTCCATGCAGATGACAAATCCTATATGATCATCTTGGAACCTTTGCAAAAGTGAAGATAAACTCGTGATCCAGCCTGCAAAGAGCAACAGATAAGAGAAAATCCAATGAAAAGTATTTTCTTTTTCTTGCATTAGCAATGCTCTGTGTCAAGTGCTGAGCTTTAAACCATAGTACCTTGACAACTCACCAAGAGCCTTAGTTAGGAGTGAGCAGTCCTTACTCCCCCAGGAGCCCAAGCTTCTACTGTTGTCTTTCACTTTTTGTTCTAAGCCTTAGTGCTGATTTGACTAGTTCCAATACTGTTGCTTTTGTCAACTGCATTTTAGAATAATTAAAGAGAATGTTTGAGTCATTTGATGGGTCTTTTAAAAAATGTTATATACCACATATTCTTGATCCATTCATCTATCCAGGGGCATCTGGGTTGGTTCCATATCCTAGCTATGGTAAATAATGCTGCAATAAACATAGTTGTGCTGGTAGCTTTAGTATGGCCTTATTTATGATCACTGGGGTAAATGCCCAAAAGTGGGATTGCTGGGTCATAGGGGAGCTCTATGTGGAGTCTTTTGAGGAACCTCCATACTGCTTTCCAAAGTGGTTGAACAAGTTTACACTCCCAACAACAATGCAGTAAGGTTCCCTTCTGTCCACATCCCCTTTAGTATGGCCTTATTTATGATCACTGGGGTAAATGCCCAAAAGTGGGATTGCTGGGTCATAGGGGAGCTCTATGTGGAGTCTTTTGGGAACCTCCATACTGCTTTCCAAAGTGGTTGAACAAGTTTACACTCCCAACAACAATGCAGTAAGGTTCCCTTCTGTCCACATCCCCTCCAGCATCTGTTGTTATTAGAGTTCTTGATTTTAGCCATTCTAACTGGGGTGAGGTGGTATGTCAATGTTTGAATTTGCATGTCTTTTATGGCTAGAGAGGTTGAGCATTTCTTCATGGGTCTATTGGCCATTCTTATTCCTCTTCAGAAAAGTCTCTCTCTAAGCCTTTAGCCCACTTATTTATTGGGTAGTTGTGTCTTTGAGGATTTGTTGTTGGGGGATTTACAACTTTGCCTGCGGGAGGGGGGGGCGGGGGGAGGGGGAAGGGAGGGAAGAGTTGGGGAGGAGGAAAGGGATGGTAGGGGGAAAATAAAAGAGGGTATAACAATGCTCAATAGGAAATGGACTCATTACCTTGCTCATGTAACTGTAATCCCTCTGTACAGTTTCTTTATAATTAAAAATATACATTAAGAAAAATATTATTAAAGCTTTCTCCCCTTCCCTGAATTTCTACCTCCTAATTTATCATTCTGTTCAAGTATAATATTAATGTATTCTCATTTGATATTCATATAAACAGATAGGTAGTCATTCCTAAAATTGAAAGGAAAATCCTTAAGGTTATCTTTTATTTTAGCCATACTGAAAGTGAATTTAATAAGCAAGAAAATCAAGAAATTACTTTTTGAGTTGACATTTTAGAAAAATCTCACTCTTTGGGTTGAGAATTTAGAAAAATAATTTCATCAAATAATTAAATCTAGGAGGAAAATGGCCTTATTTTCTGGCTAAAATTAAATAATCATCCAAAATTCTGATCTTTATATTAACAGTGGCTTATACACACTACATTTCAGAAATTAAGTGATTGTGCAACCTGACTGACTTTGACATTATCCTTTGGTTGGTCCAAATGATAATTATGAAGTAAAACCTTAGCTTTACCTGAGAGTGGTGAATTCTCTGAAAACCACCTGATTTTCCTTTTTTTGCCAGTCCTGGTGCTTGAACTCTGAGTCTGGGCGCTATCCTCTGAGCTTCTTTTCCTCAAGGCAAGCACATTACAACTTGAGCGATAACACCACTTCTGGCTTTTTTGAGTAGTTTATTGGCCTCATAGACTTTCCTGTCCAGGCTGGCTTCAAATGGCCATCCTCAGATCTCAATCTCCTGACTAGCTAGGATTATAGATATGAGCCATCAGTGCCTGGCAATCACCTGATTTTCTATCAGTTTATTTTATTATTTTATTTTATAATAAAATCATTTTATATTTTATTTGCATGTTGAAACTTTTGTATCACAAAATCATATAATCATAAATGATTCCATTTTCAGAATGTATTTCTATATTTTACTGTATGAAAATATGATCCTTGTGCCCATAGGCTAATTGTATTCAAGCTTAAAGTTAGGGCATAATTTTGGTAATGCCACATTTTAGACCTAAAACATAACTTTTATTTTGTAATTCATTAAATTTTTTTTCATGACAAAAATCATATGTGTTGATGACATACAACATGATGTTTTGATAGATGCATATATTATGGAATAGCTAAGTTGAACTACTGGTTTATGTAGCAAGAGTTCCCCTGAATGGAAAATAGCCTGGCTATTATTCTTTTATCTTAGGTTTAGTTTAACTTTATGAATGGCTGTGTGCCCAGCTAATATGAAGGTGTGGGACATGAAGGACTGAACTTTTGAAATAAACTGTAAGTGTGAACAATAGAAAATGGACGACTGAGTCTGACCACTTCATCTTTGTTAAATACAGTAGCCATGAAATATATGAAGCTCTCAAATAATTGCAGTGTAGTTAACCCACATCAAGAGATGTTTTATGTCATTTATAGTTTGCAACTCTAAAATAAAAATTACAAATATTTAATATGGAAAATTAAAGCTGCCAGGTGCTAGTGGCTCATGCTTGTAATTGTAGCTACTCAGGAGGCTGAGATCTGAGGATCACAGTTCAAAGCCAGCCTGGGCAAAAAAGTCCATGAGACATCTATCTCCAATAAACCACCAGAAAACCAGAAGTGGTGCTGTGGCTCAAGTGGTAGAACTTTAGCCTTGAGCTGAAGAGCTGAGGGACAGTGCCCATGCCCAGAGTTCAAGCCCCACGACTGACCAAAATATAAAAATAAAAATAAAATATCTTAATAAATTTTATGCTATGATGATAATGGCTTGAATATATTTGTAAATAACAGTATTATTAAAATTCACTTTACTATTTTCTTGTTTACTTTTTTAAAAACTTACAAATGTGATCTGCATTTTGTTTTTGTTGGAATCTAATCTATCTAACCTGTTCAGACTGATTCAAGCTTCTCTAGTCTGCTTTGAAGCATGACAACATTAGCTCTGCCAAAGAGATGGAGTCATTAAAATGGGGATAATCCATGGTCCCTCATGGTTAGACTTTGTAAATTTAATTAGCTAATGGAGCATTGGCTAGGAACAAGGTCCATATGGTTGTTCTGCCTTCAGCTAAGGGGAGAAATATGTAGTCACTTCTCTGAAAATGAAGTGCATAGTTGTTATTGTGGTTACTTGAGAATGAGCTTTAAAATGGATCAAGATGCATTGCACTTATAAACTGATTTATTGAATGGTAACCCCCTTTGTACAACTACTTAAAGATAATAAAATTATAATAATGAAAAGAACAGTTTAATTATAAAATATGAAAACCTGTGGTTGATTTTCTTTGAGGATCATGCACAAGTAATATATTTTAAATATTTTTATAGGCTTATAAGTATTTTCTGACACTTAAATCTTCTTTAAACATTGTACCTAGAATAATTACACAATTCATATGAAGTAAGTAGTAGTGTAGACCTTAAAAGATAGGAGACTACATCCCAAATTTAAGATGTGATCTAACAGATCTTCAAGAAAACTGCCTGAACAGTAAACTACAACAAATGTCTTTTAAAGGCATGTTCATGCATTTCAAATGCCACTTAAAGAGCACACAGATCTTTCTACATTCTTTTCTTTTTTTCTTAACTTTGTTTTATAAAGTTGTTTTCAACCATTATCATGTTAGAATGGAGACATTGAGGTTATAGACCTTATCAGGACTTATTAGTCAGTGTTTTCCTATTTATTATTTATTCTCTCTGATTTCTTCGTGTATTGTAGTTATGTATTTTTGGCTAAGATCATTCTGAGCTTTTTTTTTTTTTTTTGGTCAGTCGTGGGGCCTGAACTCTGACCCTGGGCACTGTTCCTCAGCTCTTTTAGCTCAAGGCTAGCGCTCTACCACTTGACCCACAGCGCCACTTCCAGCTTTTTTTTTCTGCTTATGTGGTGCTGAGGAATCGAACCCAGGGCCTCATGCATGCAAGGCAAGCGCTCTACCACTGAGCCACCTTCCCAGCCCAATTATGGCTATTCTTGAGTGCCCTTGCTTTTAGCAATAGGCACACTACAGAGCAGTACTTTTTTTAATCTCTTGATTTGAAAATAGTTCATGTATGTATGGCATTTTTGACTTCGATTTTGTTAGCAATGCCCAGCAAATCGAAAATACCAATAGCAAGCACAGTGTTGGGAGGGGCGGGGGCAGATGCCTGATTTCTGAATGTATCATGACACAAAGTTCTCTAGCTATGAAGTACCCTAATATTCTATGCCCTTTCATTTGTTTATCTCTGCACATACTTTGAGCATCTTTTCATTTGCTGATGAAAGCTGTAACTCCAGGTTTCTTAACTTTAGAATCAGGAATATAGAGTTTCTAGTAAATGACATTTGGGGGGAATTGTGAACAAAGCAGCCTATCGTCAGCCAATTGGTGAGACTAGGGGAGGGGGGGCCTAAAGTTTATCCCTTGGTTTTATCAACTATGAGCAGTTGGTAGAGCATCAATCCCATGTTGCTTTCTTAAGTGGGCTGTAAACATAGCAGGCCTCTAGACTCACTGAGTTCTTTCACATAGCATGTCATTTGTTATGGTTTATCCGGGAGACACTTTTTAAAGCACAGCTAAAGTTACTTATGTAGATGTTATTCTGGTTGGCATTAGCTTCTGCTGGGAAAGCCAGCAATATACTCTATTTGGGCCTAGAGACAATTTCTTAGTCATAAACACATGCTTCCAGACCACAGGGTAATTGCAATTCATGAACAGTAACTTTTTAACTAAGTGGCATATTGGCTCTCCAGAGCCACAAGTCCATTTACACCATGAAAGAAATTTCAGCCTGCCTGGGTGGGTGTTCAGTTTAGCTTCAGGTATACATCTTAACTTCCTAATGTTGTGTTGTAAGCTTCAGTGATCCCTGAAAATGGTTTTGAGAATATAGCCAATGGAGAAAAATAAATATATAACCACCATTATCCATTATGTATTTTGGCTTAGTAAATATACCTTGACTTCTTCCTTTTCTCTTCAGAAATGAAGCAGACAGGGTTTTGTTTTCAAGGTATAGTTAAGTATTGATTACCAGCTAGAAACATAATAATCATACAAGTCAAAGGTAACATATATGAATTTACAAAAATAAGTATGATGGTATGTTCAGAAAAGAAAGTGGATTTCTGGATGATGGATCACAAATGCTTTCTAGAGGAGGGGACTTATACCTGTACCCTAAAGACTAGAGAAGGCTGAGACAAGCAAAGACATAAAAAAGTATTTTTGGTGAATAGAATAGCATCACGAAAATCCCACAATAAGATCCCACTGAGATTTTTAAAGCTCTGCTTCTCCTGATTGTACTGAGTTTATACTGAGTTCATTTTCAGTTCTTGATCTTTGTACCCACGGTGCTGCTCTAGTCTCAGCAATGCATTTCCTAAAGGTAGAAAGCCAAAAAAAGGACTGGGGAGACATCCATGTATATATAAAATATTCAGTATGTTCTATGACATCATGGTTTCCATATTCCAAGTTATTTGATGCCTTCCTTTGATTGACAGGTCTCATACTGGCGCAGTGTAAGCCATAATCTTCAAGAACGTATGCTTGTATTTCCAGAGCCCATACCTCAGTAAAATGCCATGGATCTACTCAGGAAAAGTAGAAACAGGGTATCATTTTTGATCAGACAAATGGCTCCCCAAATAATTTTGTTGAAGTTGATCATCTAGATCAAAAGTCTCTAGTGTAGAATTGAACTCTAAAGTTAAATTCCCAGTCCTCAATTCACAATCATGAAACCCTTAAGCATTACAGCCATAAATTAATTTCAGATGACTATGGCCGAACAAGCAAGGACAAGCTAAATCAACAACAACAGCAGCAGCAGCAAATAAACTCCAGCCAAAAAAAAATCTCTAGCCTTCTACCTATTGTAGGAACAAGTACCTGTAATTTCTTTTAGAATTCCAAGAAATCAAAAGGTACTTTATGTTCTAATGGCATGAAGAAATATTGTATAGGCTGCAGAGAATTCACAGATATGTAGGTTGTAAGTGAGCTTGTAAGTGACATGAGAAGGTTAGTTAAGGCTTGGCAAGTCCTCTGGAAAGATCTAACTCACACGCTCCATGACAGTATACAGAGGAACATTAGTCTGAGGTACTTAGAGTGATGTCAGCCAACTGTGTTATGAAAACAATGTAATTTTAACTTTGGAATGACATCTGGTCTGTGTCACAGCTCTTTCAGGATAAATGATAATAGGGGGTGGGGCAGAGGAGACACTTGTTTGGCCAAATATGGCCATTAATAGATTCCCCTACTCATTCCTCTTTAAAAACAAAGAACAAGAAACTAAATGTAAGTCCTATCAATTTCTCAGTGACCAACTACCATGTAAAATCAGCAATGTATATCAAAATGCATAAATCCTGGACCCAAGGTTTGGTAGTGGTTTATCTGAATGAAGAGAGGCATTTCAAGGACATAGATTCCTTGTGAAAGTAGGGAGGAATCTGCTATGCTTACCTCCAAATTCATAGAGCCCTTGAAATACAAAGAAGGATTTTCATCATGAACAATTTGCTATAATCTTTCAAGCCTTCTTTGGTTGCTTCTTTTGTTCTGAATCAACGTTTAGCCTAAGAAAAATAAATCATATTGGCTGAGAGGGTTTGGATCACCAGTAATACAGTATAAAGAAACGGTGCCTTGGTTCTTTTCAAAGGCTAAGAATAAAAGAATGGTGTGTTAGTGAACAGGAGAATGGCTCCAATATAGGAGAAAGAACATGCACTGTCCAAGTTCTAGCCAAAGAAAGCAGTGATCAGATATTATAGTCAAGGCTCCCATAGTGAGGATTTTTTTCATGTATTCCCATATTGTAATAGAGCTGAGTGAAGCGCTATTAATTAATCCCACTGTTTCCATAATTCCAGATAGACTCAATCACATACTGTAAGTCCAATGACTAATAAATTTTTAGTAACTTAAAATGACTAAAAATTCGCCCCACTTTGAAATGACATTACATAATTTTTGGAGTAGTGAGATTGAATAGTATTCTCTTTCTTGAAAGCCAGTTTCTATATTTAGTAAGTGTATTGCCAAAGAATTTTTAGATGTGTCTTTCATCAAGAAACATACCATGGAAAATCATTTTATAGGGGTCCCAAAGCAGATACTGTTTCAACCCCTTTATAATTTTCCCCTCAATTGATTTCCCATAATCTATACATAATCTGTACAATCTCTCTAGAAATTCAAAGCATTGATCTGAAGAGATCCCTTTAATATTATATCCACAGAAAAAAGTTTTAATGGTTAAATCGATGTGAACTTTGTCATAATATGTAGTACCTAAGAAATATTTTAGAGTTATCTCCAAGGTCATCAATGGCTTAGAAGGGTGTTACCCAGTGTGCTTCTGAGCATGCTCATAATATACTACTTTCTGTATACAACATTGTCTCTGGCTTTGGGTTCTATTCTTGATTTCCACATCACTGTACAATTCACTCCTTACTATGGTGTACATTCTTTATATATGCTCTGTGCAAATGCAGTTGTGTTTTAAATTTTTTTATTGTGAAAATACTGGTAAATGCAGTTTTTGAAAAATTTAATAAATATTTTTCTCAGAAGAAATAAAATTAATATTTGAACTATCATATAGAAATTATATGACTTCATTAGATAATGTCACTAAGCATTAGAGGCACCTTAGAAAGCATGCAAGGTTAATAGCTAATATTGATATTTATTTATTTTCCTTTTTTTTTTACAATGGTTACTGTAGAGTTGATATACAGAAGAATCACAGTTACATGAATCAGGTAATGAGTGATGAGTACAATTCTTGTTGAGCCATATCTCTCCTCGCTCTCTCGCAGTTTCTCCCTCCCATCCCCACCCACAGATGTACAATTCATTTTCAACATAGTGTCTAGTGAGTAGCACTGTTGCATTTGTTCATGCTCCTCCACCTTTTCTGTGCCTTCACTTACTCTCACAAACACAAACAGACTAACAAGACAAAGGGAAAAGAAAACAAAAACAGCAACAATGGCAACTCAAAATGTCTCTTGCTTCCTTTACTTGGAGTTCATTTAATAGAAAATGTGGTGTATATGCACAATAGAACCCTACTTATCCATCAGAAAGAATGATGGTGTACCATTTGTAAGGAAATGGAAAAACTTGGAAAAAAATATATGAAGTGAAGTAAGCCAGAGCCAAAGAAACACAGGCTGCATGGTTTCCCTCATTTGTGGTAAGTAGAATGTGTCTATAAATCTATAAGTAAACACACTGAATGACATATATATATATATATACACAGATGCACACACACTGAGACATGATAAATCATAAAGGACTGTAGACATTCACACACTGAAGCCAAAGGAGGATATGCATAGGAGTGGTTGACAAAGGCTCAACATCTATGTGCATATGATATAAAATAATAATCAACATAAACTAATATAAACTAATATTGATATTTATATATTATTTCCTGAGGCTGGATAAGTCCAAATGGAACTTTGGTCTGTTGCCTTTTTTTTTGAATTCATATCCAGTTCATTAAACTGTAGTGCATGAGAATAATTCTTCACTAGAATGCAGGTGTTTCCTAAGTGAAGAGGTTCTTTCCTACTGTTATCTTCCCTGCCACTGCCTGTCCTTTCCTTCTAATTCCTAAATTTTCCCATATATATTTGGTTCCATTAAATCTTTATCTCCCATCTGAACTACCACACATTCATTTTAGAAAGAAAATAGGTAAGTATAGCTATGTGTGTATATTGCCCACATACACACAGGAAAATAGGCTCAAACATCCTCAATATTTCTTTCTTACCCAAAGTCTGACCACAGTCACCAAGTCCTCTTAGAATTCTGTAGCGGACTTAAAGCTTATGGCCCTCTCTGCTCCCCATCTGGTCAGTTCCGCTGGATACCCACAAGGGACTTTCTGACCTACATTCAGTTTGCCAAGTCTGTCAGTTCTAGGCAATTGACAGAACTAAAGCAGTGGGAAGGAATTGTTGCTATAGGTCCACGAAAACCATTCCCAAGGAGCTTTGGCAACAAAACGAATTAGGAAGCTAGCAAGTAACACCAGTGTCTTGATTCCATAGAGGAAAGAGAAAAATTCCAAACAGGAAAGAGTCTTGGAGAGGATCAGCTCCACTCTGAATATCCAGTTCTCCCCCATTCTGAAAACATTGAACCTTGCTTGACAGTTCTTGTATGTAAGACTTGGGAGACAAGGGAAAGGATCTAAGAACATACCCACTGAACAAAAGAATGCAAACCAGAGAGGGTATAAAAGAGAGATCTTGCTAACAGAGGAAGAACACCTCACTGTATGGTAACTGCCTGCTTCATTAAATGAATCTCTTAAGCTGTTTAATTCATAAAAGTCAGTGAGTAGGTTAGGGAATAATTGATTGCTCAGAAATTGGCAAGACCTTCTTAAAAAACATTTTTCTTTATGCTGTCTTCAGCATTTGTGGTTTGCAAGTTCCATTTCCAGCCTTAGACACTACACAGTAAAATTAGAACTTCATCCCAAGGCACAAGCTGTCCATTCTGCCAATGATCTCAGAACCTAGAGAAGACAGTAAAGTTGCATGCATGCATGGAAAGTGGATTCCTCAGGCAATTCTCAATTGATAAAGAGGGATATCACTATTGAAATACATTCAAAATGATTTTACCAGCCCATAATGAGGGAACTGGAGAAAATGGCTTGCATAGAGTAATGACAAATAAACCAGATCCAATTTCTCCATAATGAATTCTAGGCCTTCTTGTATTTGCAGCCACTGATGTGGGTGATGTGGATGGGAGCATTCCCATGCCATCTTCCAACTGAAAGCTATACAAGTAATAGAACAAACTGATCTATCCTAAAGAACAAAGCCCCAGCACAGTGTTCTATAGACTTAGTAATTCTGCAAGATAATAAATAGACTTTTACACACTGATCATTGTGTTGATAGACTTGATAGAAAATTTACGCATTAAAATTAAAATTTAATTACCTATGTCAGGCACTGGTGACTCATGCCTATAATCCTAGTTATTCAAGAGGCTGAGATCTGATTTGAAGCCAGTCCTGGGCAGGAAAGTCTTGTGAGATTTTTATATCCAATTAACCACCAAACAAGCCAGAAGTAGAGCTGTGCCTCAAGTTGTAGAATACTAGCCTTGTGCGAAAAGTTCAAGTACAGTGTCCAGATCCAGAAGTCAAGGCCCAAGACCAGCTCACATATGAATGCATTCACATGCACACATATACACATACACATACACACACAAAATCATTCCCTGAACATAATATCTGATCAATCTAACAAAGCTCTATGGAGAAGTATAAATTTCATGAGCTGTTTAAGTGTAAGGATTAAGACTGGAATAATTGGACCTGACCATGGTAGTTACTTGGAAGGCAGAGATCTGGGAGGCTTTTAATTCCAGACCATCCCATGCAAACAGCTAGCAAGACCTCCATCTCAATAAACAACCTAGATGTAGTAGTATACAGCTGTGTGGGAAGTGCAGGTGGGAGGATCCTGGTCCCAGTCTAGCCCACAAAAGTAGCTTAAGACTCTATCTGAAGTGGAAGAATGTCTGTGCCTTCTTAATATAAAATGAGCTTTGTTTTCATGACGAGTTCATTTTAATCCACATTTCGGTCTATGTTTGCATTTCCTCATGCCATCTCCTTTGGAAACCCACCATGCATTATGGTGTTCCTACAGAAATCCATCCCATCTCCCTCCCCTTCCCGGGATGCTTGTTTGGAATGCACTTTCTGCACTTTTGTGTAGCTTCCCTGGCATCTACCTCTTTTCCCGATCATTTCTTGTCTCTAATATCAGCTTCCAGTCTTAGCCTCTTTAAGTCTCTTCATCTATTGCAATCAGCTGGACTCAGTCCTGGGCTGTGACATCAACATCCTTGCTGTCCTCTTTGCCTTCACATCTCACTGCTTCTATCTGCTTAACACAAAGAAAGGAAAAGAGCCAGAATCATTTTACTCCTCCCTGCAATGAACAAAATTAGCCCTCATTTATCTGTATTATTAAATAGCTATCACCATTGACCTCTAGGTGTTTTATTCTTTCTTCTCTGTGTATTTGTCTGTCTGTCTCTTTCTCTCTCTCTCTCTCTCTCTTTCTCTCTCTCTCTCTCTCTCTCTCTCTCTCTCTCTCCCTCACACACACATACATATAGACAAACACAAACACATTGCTGAGTTGCTAAAAATCATCTTGGTGACTACATTCTGTATCAGTAGTATGATTTTCTTTTTGCCCTTTCCCACACTTCAGCTTGTAATTTTCCGTTTCACTACATATTTTGGTTATAACTCTCTACACAGTTCCCCTGCCAGTAGTGTATAAGATAAAGTAATGCCAGAGCCATTTTGCATGCCATCCATTAACCCAAGACCTGAATTTCTGACAAGTTTATTTAAAGATGTAGCATATTTGCCCAGATATCATTTTGTCATAGGACTTGCCAAAAACACTGCTAGTTGACAAAATAAATAAAATAAAATGAACTATGTATTTAGACCAGAGTTTATGATAGATAATTAGATTTTCTGGTCATGCAAATTATGGCAGTTTTGCAATCTGGTGGTGTTTTCTCCAGGAGAATTTTGTATTTTACTATTCCATCTTGCTATAAGAAATTGATCTTTGCAGGCTAATGGAAGAGCTCAAAGAGAGCATCTATGGAATTCCAATTCGTTTTCTCATACCAACAGACCAACTTTCCAAAAGAAAAACTGCAGAAAATTATTGAGAGCAACTACCTTTTTCTTCAGCTTTGACAGATCTAGAGGGGAGACAGAGAGAGTAGAGATAACATAGAGATATTTCTTTGAGATGTGATGCTTAGTATACAGACAAGAATCATATTCTACCAGTCCATGAGAAATCTTCCCAGTGGCTGCTTCCTTGGCCCTCCTTTCTTGTGCGTTTTCCTATCCTAAGACAATGCAAGCTCTATCCCACAGTTTGATTGATTGCCTAATGGATAAAATTTAAACATGGTCAATGTCTCGTTGCCCTTTGCTTACAAATTGTGCTCACATGGCCTCAGCTCTCTTTCTTGACCATCTCCCTTCATCCCTCTACAACATACCTGCACATCATAAATACAACTCAGGTAAAAGTCAATGTTGCTTAACCATGTCACGTTCTTTCATTTCCCTCCTCACTTGTTTGCTTTTTGTGGGAATTATTTCCCCTCTCACTCCTTTCATTTGTTTTACGGATAGCTGCAGAACTATATTCTTTCTTCAAGACCCAGCCCAACTATTCCTTCTTTTTTTATAGTTCCCCATTCTCCATCCTCCCACAACAGACAGCCTTTGCTCACAGTTAGCACACATGGAGGTATGAAATCTTTCCTTTATGGAGCTGTCTGTTCTCTAAGCTTTGAACTCATACTCAGTGTTTATCCCTAACACCTAGTATGACCTTACAGAAAACTAAGACTCCATAAAGGGGAAGGAATGGAAGAATGGAAAAATTAGACTTGGATATGTGGCTTATATGGTCATACACCTTCTTTCTTATGTCCACACCAGGAGCTTGAATCACATATCCACCATTCATTTTGCTCATGTTTTCTTTTTGAAGTCTATACCCAGAAGTCTTTTATCTAAAAATATATAGGCTGTCTTTTGCTAAAAATAATCATACCTTAAACCCAAGTACAGACTATGACAATGAATTCAGCTGTATCAGTTACAGACATCTGTAAGCAAATACCAGGTGCCAGGCCTGTACTCATTGTCACTAGAAATGCACACGTGCATAACATCATTCTATCCCATAGCTAACCCACCATGGTTACCATTGAATGTGGATGGCATTGCTGAAAGGGTTTACATTGCCCCGGGAGCTGAAATCCCAGGACTTTATTCAGTTCTATTCTGTCTCACCAACCTTAGAATATCTATCGTTGGAAGTCTGACTTCATGAAGAAACTTAGTTAAAACCACAAGAAGGATTTCAAGTATTCTACAAACTTAAAGCTAACGCAGTAGGAATGGTGTTCCAGACCTATGAATATCGCACCAGGAAACCAAGTTAATATAAGAGAAAACTCATAAATAGCTTTCTAAGCATATTCTGTACTAATTAATATAAAAACTGAAACTCTCACTTCAGTTGAATTAAAAGGATTTATTCAGAATACCTAGACCTTCCCTTAATGACTACAAAGCTTTCCTTTATTAGCTCATTTATTCCAGTTATCATGTATATTATAATTAATATATATTATAATTAATGTCATATATTACAAAGCTTTCTTCTTAGCCCATTTATTTAGGTTACCATGCATATTATAATTAATATAATTTGAGTATTATTCTGTATGATTAAAATTGATTGACAGCAATATAAAATTTGAAAGAAAATTACCATAGTAAATATTTAATAATGTATTTGCTCATGTTCTATCAGTCAAATATAGCTGCTGGTACAATTCCTACAGGTTTAACTTGCAGTAATATAAAATAGATCTCTGGAATGAGATTTATGGTTAGGTATTGGGTATTATTGCCTTTTCATTCACAAAGAAAAGTCTTACTTCTCATACTAATACCCCATACATATTTATTTGATAATGGAGCTGAGAAAGCTTCAGTTTGCTGAAAAGATTGTTTTAATCAGGAGATCTCAAAGATTAAGGTGTTCACTAATAATTGATAATTTGATATATTTGATAATGCTGTTAGTAGAGAAGTTCTTTGAAGCACTATATTTCATTCATTTTATAAAAAGTTCTCCTTTTATAGTTGATGAAATATGGAGAAAGTGATTTGGCAAAGCCATATTGTTTAAAGTTCTAAATCAATGTAGAAAATGCAAATCTTGATCCTATGTGTCCTCTTACCTTTATTATTCTTTGAAACTAAAGTCAGACTTCCCACAAAATTAACAAAATCACCTAAGACCTAAAAACAATGACCTTTCCCTGTAAGATGAAATCTGGGTCAAAAGCTTTAATAACAATGAAAATCTGATGTTAAAACTGCTAACTAAACATGGGGGCTATAGTGAAATGAAAAAAAGTTAATCCTGCGTACACCTTTTCCCCTACAATCAATGTGCACTTTAAATGCACCTTATCAGAAAGAAGCCTGTAATTAATCCAAGAATTGTTCACCAAGTACTTTCTCACTGTGTTTGGCCCAGTGGTTCAATTCTGTTAAACATGTCATTATTTTGTATTCTGTAAACCTGCTGTGGTTCTATTAAACCTAAGTAAGGGAAACTTCCATTACAAACTAGCAAAATAACATTAAAAAGAGAAAGAAGAGGGAAAAGCAAAACACATTTTCACTTCAAAGCCAATAAACTCCATTCTGGTTTGAGCTAATTTTGATTTTAAACTTTAAATTACTGGTATCAATAAACAACTAAATAGGGGGTACTCATTTTTTTTCTTGTAATGCTTACCTGTAATGTTCCAAGTATTCCTTCTATTAAGAATATGAGCTCCAAAATGATAACTGATGAGATTTAAAAGCAAATGAAATGCTCACAGAAGACAGACATTCATCTAAGTGCTGGAGTGAAAGTTCAGTGAGATCCCACAGTCAGTGAATCATGATGTTTTACAGAGCAGAAGGCAAAATCAGAAAGCAAGAGGCATAGGCTAGCCTTGATATTTTCTTGGTAGTGGTTGTTTATTTGGAGATGTTATCATTGTTCATTTTTATCTGTTGTGGTAGATACTTAAGAAACATCCCATAGAGAGAGACACTACCCCACATGCTTTCAGGCTTTCCACATTGCTGTGAAGTGGACTCCTTCAATAGTTACACCTCTTTAATAAACTCCTTAACTAAAGGAAGCCTGAAGTCCATCTGTCCATTGTATGAGCCATTCAATTTATAATAATATGACAGACAATGACAAAATGAGCTCTTTACCAGAAGAAAACAAAAAAGTGCATTTGTTCTGATGCCATCATCAGTTTGTCTTTTAAGAGAAGGGGGAAAGGAAAGGTTGGCTATAAACAGTGCATACTTTGGATTTCAGTAGCTCCAGAGAAAATAATGGCAGAGTAAGCAATTGCCAAATATAGATTTAGAATCCCTAGAGGAGTTGTAATCCTGATCCTAGCACACACTAGCTTTGAGACATTGGCTAATTTCATTGAATCTTTGTTTGCTCATCTGTGTAATGAGAAGTGAACAGGGAGATTTCCCATAGTAAGGATTGAAAAGGTTGTTTTTTTTCTTCTTCTAGACCAGAAAACGGAATGTTTGAGAAGGCAAGGGCTGAATTTGAGTAGAAATGACTAATGCTATGTTGATGAGAAATTAGGGGATGACTGATTAGCTGAAGGTCTTTAAACATAGGTGTGTGCAACTGACTTAACGAGAGGAATTGAATTGTGAGGCAGCAAACATGGACTTAGCAAGGTAGCCAGAGTGCCATTCTGAGTAAACCACGTTGGCAGATGAACCCTGACTATTTCTCCCAGCAAAACAAGATGAATGGTAGGTAATGACCAAGGAGACAACTTCTACTTTTAAAAATGAACTTACAAATTTGTCATATGACAGAATCCAGATAACAATGTCCATAGTGGAGGGGGGATAGAGAAGGTACTATTCATATCAAGAGTTGAGGGAGGGCCCAAGCATTGGTGAAGACTGTACTGGTACTTTGGCTTAAACTCAGGCTATGTGCTCTCTCTTGGCTTTTCCTCTCAAGGCTGGCCCTCTATAACTTAAGTCACACCTCCATTTCCAACTTTTTACTGGTCAATTAGACATGAGAGTCTTTCTAATTTGTCTGCCCAGGCTGGCTCTGAACTTCAATCTACAGATCTCAGCAATATCCACCTCTGAAAGGACTTAATCTCAGTTATCTTATCCATAGAAAAATGTCAGATAGGTATAACAATTTTTGTCAACTTTATTAAAAGTTAATATAGGCAATTCCCAAATGTCATAACAAGACAGCCACCTCTCAATTCTTGGTCATAGAAAACTTCCCTGTGCACCTCTTCCTTTTTTTTTTTTAGTATTTTCAAATTACTTATTTATTGTTAACATCAAGGTAATATACAGAGGGGCTGCAGTTACATAAGTCAGGTAAAGAGTACATTTCTTTTTGGACAATGTCATTTCTGTGTCCCACCTTCATCCATTACCATCCCAAATGAAAAGTATTTTTTAAAAAATTTGAGTGGATGAGAACTTGAACTCAGGGCCTTATGTTCTTGTTCTACTTGGTTGCTCACAGCTGTTGCTCTACTATTTGAGCCACATCTCCAACTCAGCTTTTTGCTGATTAATTGGAGAGGGCATCTCTCCAGCTTTTCTACTTAGGCTGGTTTCAAACTCCTATTGTCCAGATTGCAGTCTTTTGAGTACCCAGAATTCAGATATGAACCACTGGTGTACCTCTTCCTTATGCAGATGAGCAGAATGAGATGCAGTGAAATGAATTATCTATAATCTCTACTAATAAGATTGTTGGTGAAATAATTTCTTTTTCATTTCTATATTTGCACATTCTCAGCAATGAACCAGTATTTATCTTAATAAGCTTTAAGGAAAAGAACACACATTATTCTGAAGTAATACAGTTTTTTTCTAATTGAATTTAGTAAGATAGAACCCATGGGATACAAACTTACTAATACAAAATACTTTTCACCCTCTCAGCTTGTAACGCTTCACTTAAACAAGGATGGAAGTCTATCCCATGTGAGATGAATTTTGTTTAGGTTGTCAGAGAAAGAACCAAACTTGCCTTTCCAACCTTATGCCCCCCTGGATTTTCAATAAATATATTTATTTGTTATTTAATTTTTGATGAACCACAAGCCTCCACTATGAAATAGTAAACTGAAGTGAAAACCTATTTTAAACTATACATGATGTAGAGACAAACAGACTGCTTTAATGTAAAAGCAGTAATGAAATATTAGACATGGAATGGAAATGTGACATTTCAACTCAGTATCAATTCACTGCTTAATTAACTTAATTTAGCTATATTCAAGAAAAAATTTGGCATCTTTCTTTAAGAATATTTTAGCTGGACATTGTGGTGCAGACGTATAGGTCTCCCCCTGCACCCCGCCTACCCCATACTTCTCCAGAAGTAGAAGTAGAAGGACCATGGTCCCAGACCCACACAAGCAAAATGTAAGAGACCCTATCTGAAGGAACTTGGAACTTGGGATATGGCTCAGTTGGTAGTGTGCTTGGGGGAAGCTTCAGGTTGTAAATTCAATCCCCACTGTTACAGATTACTTAACTTCTTACGAATGCATGTAGAGAGTTGGGTTTGCCAGTGTATATTTTGTGACTGTGAGAAGATGGGGAGGGGAAGAGACAAAAAAAAAAAGAATGTGTGGTAGAAGACCGAAGGCACACAGCTCCTTTCCCGGTGTTGTTTTGAAAGACAGCCTCTTTCTGACACAGATGTGTTCAGCATATTCTCACTATTGTCTGTAACACCACTGTTTTCTTTGGAAATGCTTTACTTTATGTAAAAGAAAATTGACAAAGGAGGAAAGACCATGGATAGAAATAATCTCTGAGTAAAAAAAAAAGTCCAAAAAGAAAGACTATTCAAAATGTTTAGGATGAGGGAGGCTTTTAAAGGGGACAATAAAGCAACCTTCTCTTTGAAATCCGACAGAATACATTTTACTTTCATTCTAAGTTCTTATAAAAGTCAGCGGAAAAGTCAGGACTGATGGTAGTTTCTAAAACCGCACCTAAGGTGTTTATGTGTTCAGTTTATAGGAAAGATGTTCTTTGCCACAGGTACTTTGATTTTTTTTTATTAGACCGCAACTCACTGTATAGATAAAGCTGACTTTGAACTTACCGTTATCTTGCCACATCTTCCAGGGAAGATAGACTCATTATCCTCAGCTTGGACATATTTATGAAAACAATGTTTTCTAGAGAATCTGTGTTAAAGAAGTACAATGAAGATCTCTGATTATGACAAATGCATAGTCCTAAAAATCAGCTATTCTTTTCCTGGTGGTGGTGGTGCGAGGAATGAAACCCAGGGAACTGAGCATGTTGCTCTAACACTGAACAACGTCTTCAGCTCCTGAATAAATGTTAAGGCAGTGGTCATGTGCCAGTGGCTTACATGTGAAATCCTAACTACTCAGGAGGCTGAGATTTGAAGATCCAGCCCAGAAAGAAAAGTCTCACTGGAGAGAATGAGACTCTTATCTTCAATTAATCACGAAAAGTCAGAAGTAGAGCTGTGTCTCAAGTAGTGGAGCACAAACTATGAGCAGAAAAACTCAGGGACAATGTCTAGGCCCTGAGTTCAGCCAGCCACAGAACTGGCACACACACACACACACACACACACACACACACACACACACACACACACACTAAATAAATAAATAATTGAGAATCCTACATCATTTTATTCAAAGTGTACCTCTTACAGAACTTTTGTACATCAATATTATTTAAAAAATCTAGATAGATAGATAGATAGATAGATAGATAGATAGATAGACAGACAGACAGACAGACAGACAGACAGACAGACAGACAGACAGACAGACTATGATCTGCTTTGACATATTTCAGCTATGGTGTTGTTTCCAAAGTTTGACCCATTTGCTTTTTCACTAAATTTACAAATTGTTCCTCATACATATATAAAAACAAACCCAAGATCCTTAGTAGGATAGTCTCCTTAAGATTGACATTGATTGACATGTAAAATTGTAAGAGAGAAATGTTATATATCACAAACTATGTTCAATTTTTAATGAACTCTTGTCACTTTCTCTTAGCAAACATTTCTCCTATATTTTTTGGTGTCTTGCCCTAATAGGTTAGCACCTTGCAGGATACTAGAATATCTAGTGAATATTCATTTGGGGCAATAATTGGACCCTGCAATTATCTCTTTCAAGAGGTCAGCTGTGGCTACAAAAGAGAAAAAGTAGTTCCTAGGTTTTTCTTCGCTTTTTCTTAAGTACCAATTCCAAACATAGATTATTCCCTTAGATTTCTAAGCTATGCTCATGTTTTTAGAGGTTCTTTGCTTTTGTTTGGCTTGTTCATTTATTTTTGAGACAACGTCTCTATGTAACCCGGGTTGGCCTCTAATTCTCTATCCTTCTGTCTAGGCCTCCCAAATGATGTGACTCCAGATAGGTACCAACTTATCATAGTAGACTGAAGCTGAAAATTGAATGCTAAAGGGAGAAAGACCAAAGAACAATTTTAAGTGTCCCTGCTTTACATTTTAAAGCATGAACTTATTGTCATTCCCTTTCATAAGTGAGCAAAAGAAAATAAAATAGCGCAAGGTTGTATTGGAAAGCCCCTCTTCAGTGGTCTCTAACCCCTTCCCTCTTGTCTCCCTGAAACTGCAGGATTTTAGCTATCCTTTGCCCTCACTTAGCTGAAACAATGATTTCAATTACCACTTGACGAGGGTTGGATGACAAGGCCTCCTGGAGAATTACTTGGCTTAGCTACTTTAGCAACTCTCATCCTTGGAGTCCATTTCAATTACAGAATAGCACTATCAGGCTCTGCTTCATTGTCGAGGCTCCTATAAAGTAAGCCTTCAGACCCCTCTGTTACCTAGCTGGTAGTGAATGGGGATCTGGCAGAGCTGGGTCTGGGCAACAGCAGCTCTGACCTCCTTACTTCTTAAAGTTCAGACATGTGCATTCGGACCCCATTACATGGATTGTGAGAGTAGATTTTGGAGGTTCGGCTCATTATCTCATTGAACATTTCCTGACATCAGTCTTCACCATCTGTCTGCCAGTAATGGGGCAGCACAAAAGAATTTCAGAATAAGCGACTGCTTTGCAGTTTTGACAACAGTGCCTTTTTGCCATTTTGTAGCCCTTTCTTAAGAAAATTTTCATACGCTTTATATTATCTGATCTTTACATTACTTTATCCCTATTTCCTAAATGATGATACCCATGATTTGGGTCATGACAACACCATGAACATTATAATACTCTGAAGTGAGTTGCACTGATCTCATTTGATAAATTATAACATTGATGGATAGAAATATGCCAAAGCTAACACACCAGTACAGCATAGGATATTATGCAAATTGCCAGAGGAATCGATTCCTACAGTTTCTGGCCAATGACTTGAAAATATAGCAAAAATAGTATAGTACAAATAATATGGAGAGTAACCTTTTCGTATTTGGAGTGTTTTCTAGAGAGGGGAATAGCTTTGGGTCACTTAGAGAAAACAAGAATAGATATATATGGGATATATGAGTCATCTCCATCATTTTCTCTACTTTCTCTAAACCCAAATCAACCAGCAACTCACCAATCAAGTGAGGAGAAAATGTTTAAAATACACTAGGAATTTAAAACAAAGGATACAAGAGCAACTCAGAGAAACATCATTCTCTGTCGGTAGAGAAGATAAGTGTCCATAAAGGAGCTAAAGACCCCCACCCAAAGTGGTGGAAAATGCTATTGACTCTGCCAGAGCAGCTGGCCTAACCTGTGATGATAGTCCTTTCCCTTTTAAACCAATACCATGGAGGAAATGTTGCTTCTGGCATTTTCATAAGACTTTCTACTTTGGAAAAAAGAGACCAGCCAAGGAAACCAGGCCTGAGGTTACACCACTGGAACTGCTTAGCCAAGTCAAAATAACATCAATAGCCAGTGGTGTGGTTGCATCCTGGGAAGGGAGCAGCAAGGAAGACAGACACAAGAAAGGTACTTAGCTTTAATGTAAGTGCTTTTCTCTGTCTCATGGCATGAAGCACCCCAGTGCTAGCAGAATTTGAATTTCCTTACTGAAAATACTAACAATTCATGCACTTTTTTTTCTTCTCATCCCAGGAAGCAGCCTTTTCTAAAGACTATGATTTATTCTAAAGCTATTTTATTCCCCAAGTAGCAGCTACATTGAGATAAAATTCACACACTATAGAATTAAATCAATTTAAATAACCCAATTCAGTTGGCATTAGTGTGTTCTCAGAAATTATAATCGTCATAAAAATCCACTTCAGAACTTTTCTTTAAAATCATCTTGAAATGTAGTCCTATACCTATTAGCGGTCACCTTGTTCTCCTTTTACCTTAAACCCTTAGTCCTAGGCAATCCCTGATATACTTTCTGTCTCTGGATTTGTCTACTCTGGATCTTTTGTGAAAAGATGGGCAGGGGGAAGGAGGGGAGAACAGAGGTACTGGAGTTTGAACTCAGAGCCTTGTATTTGCTAGGCCTTGCTTGGCCTTGTACCAGTCTCTCTTTGTTCTTTGCGTTTTTTGCTTTAATTATTTTTCAGATAGGGACTTGCATTTTCCCCCCTAGGGTTTGTTTCAGACCATAATCCTCCTATCTATGCCTCTCAGGTCTGTGGGATTACAAGCATGCTCTGTCACATTCTGTATTCTTTGTGTAAGTGGAATTACACAATATATGTTTTGTGTCTGGCATCTTTCACTTAGCAAACTATTCACAAGATTTGTCTGTGTTGTAGCACATATAATAGTACTCCATTCCATTTTATGGGTAAATAATATTCCATAATGTGATTATATTCCATTTTATTTATCTAGTAAGCAATTAATAAATATCTACATTGCTAAATATTTAAAATGTCACTTTTGGGCTACTATAAATAATGCTGCTATGCATGAACATGTACAAGTTCTTATGTATTATAGGTCTATAATTACCTTTGGTATACACTTAGGAGGAGAGTTGCTGAGTCTTATATGGTAACTATTTTTAAACATTTGAGGACTTTTCCAAAGTGGCCTGCTATATACTTTTCAATTCCTAACAGTAGTGTATGAGTACCCCAATTTCTTCATAGTCTCACCCATACTTGTTATTATCTTTGGGTATCATCATCATCATCATCATCATCTAGAGTTATGACTTGATAGCTCATTGTGGTTTTTCTGATGACTACTGAGGCAGAGCATTTTTGCACACACTTATTGGCCATTTGTTTATTTTCTTTGGAGAAACGCCTGTGCATATCCTTGGTCTGGTTTTTTATCATTTGAGTCTTTTTGAGTCATAGGAATATCTGCTGAAAAGCTATTCATATCAGGTGTCTTGTAGATCATATTTTAAGCTCATTGTACCTGCTGACACTTTACTGTGGTTGGAAAGTTACCATATTCACATGTGTGTCAATCCTGGGTCACTTTTCTTCTGAGTCTGAGAGTGTGAGGCTCAGTTGTAGAAGAGTCCATCTATACTCACATGGTCTTTGACTTATAAGGCTCAGAGGCCCTCTGGAGAGACAGAAACAGAGAGGAAGCTTTACTCTCTGCTAAGGAAGTTAACACTTCAGTTTCCTTTTCTCTCTAGATATAGCCAATGTTGTGCTAAAATGTATCACCAGAGTTCCTATCACTTTGTTGAAAAGGAAATTGCTTCTTCTTGAGTGTAAACTCTGCTGTCTGAATGTAAAAGGTGTTTTCTCACCTTTGCTATTAAGGTTGCCTACTGAGACCAGCATTTCACAAAGAGAAAACAACTTCTCGAAGTACACTGCAGACTCTAGAGAGTACCTGTGGAGGAAAAAGCATAGCACGCCTCCCATGTTTCAACCTGCATTGCTAATTACATCCACAATTTAGTTTTCACTATGACTTTCTCATCATTCTTCCCATTTATTTATTTAATGCACACTTCTAAATACCAGGACATACATTCTGGCTATCCATGAGCCAGTTCCTAGCTGTAGCTAAGAATCATCTCAAAACTTGAAAAGTTTTCATACTGGGTCCCCAAAATAAGAGAGCTTGATTTACAGTTGACACTGTTCCACAGGAGATTCTAACACATGGTCAGGTTGGAAATGCAAATGCTTACCCAGCTTAAGGAAAGAAATCAAATACATCAAATGCTTCATCACTCAGAGTGTCATCTAGAATCTTGTTAAAAGTGCAGATTCTTGACTCAGTGTATCAGAGATGGGCCCAAGGTTCTGCACTCCTATCCAAAAGTCCTACATAAGTCTGCTGTTGGCTGGTTGGTCTTCATCAATGCTGAATCTCTATTTGTTTATGGCATTTTTTTCAATTAAATCTTTATATACTCAATGATTGAACTTCATAAGGCAGCCATCATGGAATATAGCACATTAATAATTCTTTGAGTCAGCATTATGCCATTGTTCATACAGTCTTGAATGTAAAGATAAAACAGTGACCCTCTACATTAAGGTTAAGTCATAATTAGCATCCTTTAAAGTACTTGTGAAAATACTGCACAGTTGAATAAGTAAAGGATCGGGTTGATTGTGGGTCATGTACCTGAAAGGTATTTGGGAGCTGGTCTTAAGAGAAACAGCTTGTGTCCTTGGATGTCACTGACTTCTCTGAGAGTCAGAGGTGGTTAACAAAAAGCATCTATTTCTAGGACTGTTAGGAAGATATATGAATTAGTAAATAGGAAGTGTCCATCATTCTACTGACCTCTTGAGTATGCCCCCAAATAAGGGTAAATACTTATAAAAAGGTAGCATCAAATTGTGTGAAATGTTCCTTAAAATCTTTCATGTGAGGATCTGGAGAAGAGTCTCCAGTCTTCAACTCATCTTTTTATCATCTTTTTCCAATATCAGTGACAGAGGAAAGAAACCTCAGAAATACAAATTAAGACTAAAAATGACCCCCAAAAGATCATGATATACTACCTTTGGTTGAATAAGAAGCTAAAATATATTTGGGAGAAATTTTCTTTTCGATCTCCACTAATAAGGCCATGTCTTCCTTTCCTTTTTCACTGCCTGACTCACTTCCAGAGACAAGGATGCCTTGTCAGTCTGTTTGAAAGGCGTGGGTTGGCATCCTTTGAGATACATCAGATAAGAAAGAGAGCCTGAGAAGTGAAATAACAGATGTTGGGCTTCTATCATTACATGAAAGGCATTGTAAAGATCAAAAGGAATGATCTGTATTTGGCCACTAAATAACTTGATTCTTTCTTAACTAATGTTTTCTTCTTGGATTGGAACAAAAATGAGGTTCCATAATAATTTTGGCCACATTTAGAAATATTTTAATGTTATCATAAGATTTGTATCTGCCCTGCTAGTTTCCAGAAAACACAGTTTTATAGTACAATGGTCAACTTCAAAGGGTTACATAAAAAATAGTCAAGTGAATTTTCTTTATAATAATGATGGTAGTTGAAAATTACATGATACCAGTTTCTCCATTCATTCTTCTCAGTGTTACAGCTGGATGGAAGACTGTATCTACCCAACTGCTCCAGTCTTGATCTTGTTAATGGGTTCATTTGAAGAAATTACAGCATCTATCTGACTATTCCCATTGGCAAACAAAACAGAGCAGTCAATATGAATCTGTGTTGTTCTCAGGGAGGTGGGATCCCTAGGTTGTTGTAGCAGTGGGGTAGACCAGAAGACCTTGAAGTTAACCCTTGTCCTTGCAGTTCCATTTTACTTTGAGAACAGTAAGAAGCCGAGGTGTACTCCTGCTGATATGCAGGTATTTACTGGAATCTTCACCAAGCCAGGCTATCTCATGTAATATGCACTGTAATGAAAGGATTGATGGGCAGCTGCTATCCTTATACATCAGGCTTCAGAAAGTAAGAAAGAAGGTGACTGGGTTGTATGATCCTAGGGATATGTTCCTTTAAAAATTACAGTGGTAGTTCCAAATTGGCTGTTTTTCCTTGGAGGGAGAAATGAATCTGTTCTGAAGTAGAATGTGAACATTCTAATGCCTTCTGGTTTTGCCTCTCTTGATTGGATTTAAGGGGCTAACTCTTAAGGACTGATAAATGTCTTTTAATAACCATGTTATCTATTAATAGCTTTCTGTTCAAAAGAAATGAAATCAATATATAGTTTAATGGCTTCTCTTGTCAGGGGTATTATTGATTCTATTTCAAATGATTTTGAAATGATATGCTATTATGCAAATGCCATCTATTTTAGATATCTTTATGAGGTAACTTGTAACAGCAATAGTGCAGATGTACTTTTCTTCTTCATCTTTCATTTTCCTGGGTCAGTTATCAAATACTGAATTCTTTTCCAAGGATTACAATCTAAGTGAATAATGGTTTTCTCCTGATAAACTTTCAATTGCCCTCTTGTCATAAAATCAGTATATTTTCTATGCAAACACTCACTAGCAAAGTGACTCCAACCATCTGCCTAAACTTTATTTTTTTAAAATTATTTTTCTTTATTCCATTAAAATATACAGTGACATGTGGGCTGGGAATACAAAGTAGAAAAATAAAGGAAATGTTTTTATGTAATATGAGGAAGAGTATTGCAACAGTACTCTATTTGCAGTGGGGAGCAACCCAGTGTGATGTGCCCCAACATGAAGTGCCTTGATAATGAATATTGGGCTATCAGTCCTGAGGACAGTGGCAAGGCCCAATCAGTGTTCCTCTATCCCTTGGTCTCATGATACTGCTTTCATTAGTAAAGGTGTATAACCTAGACCCATTTCAACAATGAGGTGTACAAGATGCTATGTCAAAAAATGAACTTTACAGTTTAGGCAGGTTAGGGGGTAGCTGAGGAGGTGGGAGGGAAGGGATGGTAGGGGAAAAACAAAGGAGCAGGCAACAATGCTGGATAAGAAATGTATTCATCACGTTGCTCATGTAACTGTAACCCCTTTGTACAGTATTTTCACAATAAAAAAAAACTTAATTTAAAAAAAAAGGTTGCAAGAGGAAAAGACAGACATTGATACCTAGAGAGCACAGGTGTTGGTAACAAAGAAAGGTGTTAGTGTTGGTGTTGGGTGGGGTTTTGTAGAGTAAATTTGATCTATAAATTATCAAATTCAGATCTGAGATAGAAAGTATGCTTATTATCATGCCTTATTATGTCTGTTCTCAATGGATTCTTCTAATGTTTTGTATTTTCAGACATGGAGAAACAATGAAGTATCCCAATCTAGTCAAGTCAGGCTGCTTTTTTTTTATGTAGAAAGTAAACAGGTGAATTCTAGAAAATAATTCTAAACAACAGGCAGAAATTCTACACTCTGTACATGTAATTGAACTTTGTCATATTGCTGGGAGTTTTGTTAACATCTCTTCTAAAATAAGTGATTGCTATTAGCATATTAATTGTACAAAGTAAACAGTTTCATGACATTTCCATAAATGCATATGATATACTTGTGTGTTACTTTTTCTTATCTCCTTGCTTTGCTCCTCTCCTTTTGCATTCTTGGTAATTCCCCTTTTACATTCATGTCCCTTTTTCTCCTAAATTCCAGCAATGAGAGAGAACATACAATATTAATCTTTGTGGGACTTTGCTTATTTCACTTCACCCATTTTCCTCTAAATGAAACAATTGCATTCTTATTTTATAACAGAGTAAAACTCTGTCTATATATTTACCAATTTACCTTTTCCATTCATTGCCTTTGAAGACAGTTAGAAAAGACTTGTGAGTTCTAGCATCTTGGGAGTGAGATATTAGGATGTTACCATCAAGCAGTAATGATGAGAAAAAAACAGGATACCATCAGAACCACCATTTGATCTCACTTCTATAATGCTAATCCAAACAAGCAAGATATAAGCATTTGACATTAGAAGCTGGGAAATCCAGAAAAGCAAGAACAACTTTTAACTATGCTGCTTTCATACTAAGAAAGACTAATGGTCTTTAGTAAGCACAGGTCTGAGTGAAATTTGATGGCTTTGATCAGTAAAATTAAAACAAAAAATTATAAACCAGTTTCCATCTAGAAGACTTCACCAAAATTAAATAGAAAACTCTACCAAAATTAAATAATTTTGTGTTATAGAAACTCATTGTTTCAAAATTCTTAATCAGAACTCTTCTTGGCAGATGTTAATATTTTTAAAACCAAATCTGTGTTTATAGAGTTCCTAGGAAGTTGTAATATGCTACCTTTTTAAGCCTATATTAATTAAAAATGGAACATTAGGTTGAGGAGCCATCAAGGATCAAGGAACTTGAAACTTGCATAGCTTTTCATCTGTTCTGCCTACCTGACAGTGATTTAACAGCCCTAAGCCCAAAGGGTAAAAATGGCTGGAAGTTAGATTCAAAAGAACTCCTACTGAAACTCTGTTTTGAATCAGTGGAGTTTGAAAGTAATGTAACCAGCAGAGTTAGTGCAAGTCAGAATTTGACTTTGAGATGAATGAAAATAACTACAGCATCATGACTCCCCCCCCCGCTGCCACTGCCACCCCACTTTCAAAACAGCTGTTTTGAAGACAGTTTCCATCTTTAGAAAGGCAAACAAAACATGAACAAGCTGCCTGTGTGGTCTAGGTTGAAAAATCTGACTAACCTGAATAAGATTCGAGAACATTGGATGGAGAAAGCGAGAAAGATATATACATATGTATATGTATATCTTATATATTATTATATCTTATATATGTTTATATCTTATATTGTACATATTAATATACATTATATAGGGAGGAAGGGAATGATTTTATACATTTATTGTCTTAATAAAAATTTATGATTTTAAAATCATTAGGCTTGGAAATATAATAAAGCACAGTGAAGGAAATACTACCCCAGGATTCTAGGAGTCAGAGATAAGCTCTGTTAATATTTTGTTGTGATTAATTGACTTATTCTGGAGTACACCTCAGTTCAGTAATGAAAGGCATTTTTTAAATTAAAATATATTTTTCTTTCCTTGCTATTGTTATCTGAGTTTTTTTTCCCTGCCTTTCCTTCTCATGATGGTAAAAAACCTATGAGCACTGAGTCATATGCTTTCTCGAAATTAATTTCGTGGCCCTGGACAGAAGCTATGCTCTCAGTAACCACAATAACCTCGCTTTCCTCTTCTGTATGTTCCTTCTCTGTCTTCTTCCCCTTGTTCGTCAATTTCTATTCTTCTCTGTTTCAGCAAAACAATATCAGTCAAGGTAATTGATGATGAGGAATATGAGAAAAACAAGACCTTCTTCCTTGAGATTGGAGAGCCCCGCCTGGTGGAGATGAGTGAGAAGAAAGGTGGGGGAGCTGCTCCAGGGCTAAGCCCTACAGCTTCTGCTGGCCTGTGCCTCCTTGGATGCCTGCACTCTTCAGAACATGACTTACCATGCACACATCCCTCCACCTATGTAACAGGGCATGAATCTCACACTGGCCACAGGGGCCTGGACTGCAGCTCAGTCAGCCAGTGGTGGCGACGCTGCACATTCCAGGTCAGGAAGATGAATTTTCCATGCAGCCAATCCAGCCTCCTCTTCTGGGAAGGTTGATGCAGATGCTATACGTGGTCAAAGTTCAGCCACTTTTCTGATGTTTCGTTCTGATTTGGGAAGCCTAAATGTTTGCTAACTAAATTGGGAAGAATATGTGCAAGGGATTCCTTAGCACAGCAAACTAAATGGAGGCCAGCTGAGAGGACTCAAGATGCCCTTTTACGTAGGTCTGGAGTTCCATGTGCTGCCAGTTCTCCCTCTGTAACATCACAGTAACATCCAGCTTGGTGGACATCTAGAGCATGAGCGTGTGACTCCAACCATTCGTTTTGCCTTTGTCTTGTGTTCCTACAGGAAGATCATTACCATTAGACTATTTGACCGTGAGGAATATGAGAAAAAGAGCAGATTCTTCCTTGAGCTTGAGGAACCAATATGGATAAGAAGAGGAATGAAAGGTGTGAGAGTATATAAAGACATACCAGCGAGAAATTGTACTCTTCTCTCTCTGTGTCTCCCTACTCTCACACTTAACTCTCTCCTCTTCCTCAGCTTCCATGAAACTTAGCAAATTCATCTGCATTCCCTAATTCACATTTGCACCAAATGATGCCCATTTTCTTTGAAATGCTGACTAACCTTGATTGCAACCAGATTTATTTAACACTGGAAGAGAGTTCAGTAATTCAGAAATGATGATACAAAAGAACATGTTTCTTTTTTTATTGCTCTTTGGAGTTCAACTATTAAATCTCCCCAGAAATGTTAGTGACAAAAACCACTTAATATCCTATCAATCTTGCCTCAGTGAATCTAAAAGGAAAAAAAACTACTTCCTAATTACTTTGCAGATGAGTCCAATGGCAACTAATAATACATTTCAGAATTCAATATGTAATACTTAAAAAGCCCAATTTTTAAAAAGAATTTAATCAGAATAGAAATCATAAAACAGTATATTATCCATATTCTAGTATTAATTTTGGAACAAAGTTTTCATACCTTAAAATACAATATTTAAAATGTACCACATATGCAAAATGATAGTCAAGTTATTTTTATTCAATTTGGTAGTAGATAATCCTCTAGTGAGCATTTAAGGCCTATCTGGCCTTACGTTCCAAAGTCTTCTGATTCTTATGGAATTAATGAATTTTAACATAAAGAGCAAAAAAGAAAAATAACAATAGCATTACAATTAGTTTTGATAATTCATACTTAAAATTTGAGGAATCATTTGAAAAAGGATCCAATTCTTTTTACTGCTTTTATTTTGTATTTTATATAATTTATATTTGATAAGGAAGGATTGGAATCTTTGTTCTGAATTATTACTAAGGATTCCTATAATTATCCTTTGACAGTGATCACTTTAAAAGAAATCCTGCTGATGTAATTATATATGTAAAGTGAGAATCCTACCTGTTGATTGTTCTTATTAATTATAGGTGTCAGTGATCAGAGAGTAGATGGACTATGTCATATGAAATTTACACATTTTTTTTACATATAGAGTGGAAATATTAAGTATGTAAGACTAATTTTTGGTAACTTTCTGACCACAGGGTCTATCAGAGGTCTTAAAAGAAAGTGCACATTCCTGACTTAGTGAAGTTCAAAATGGCAAAAAGAAACTTTGGAATGGTGGAGAAAGATACATTTGAGACCAATTTGGATGCAGCGTATCTAATAAGTTTCATAAGTAGGAAAAAGCAAGAAAAGACACTTTAGAAAACTATGCTGATGTCTTATAGAAGTGAGATTTTTAAAAATGTCTTATTAACATCACTTAGTTCCCCAATGCATTCCACCAAAGAGCTGTCTTTTAGCTAAGGGAAGAGAATATTGGATACAGCTCTTTCAATTGTCATTTTAGAAAAATATACCTTCATGTAAAAGAAAATTAAAATTACTTGGTGGCACTCTCCAGTTTCAACCCACCAACTCTCATCATCAGTAAAATTATTGACTTTTTAAAAAAATGGTTACTTGAGTTACCACACCATGAGAGAGAAAACTGTACCTTAAAAAGTAACTGTAACATTCCCATGTAGAACCTAGGAAATAATTTATTTGATAGATTGACCCAGAAGGCTTTCATTAAAATAAATGCTATAATCTGGGTTTTAAAGTTATCATTGAAAAGTCATGTGTTCTCCCCCACACTCCCTGCCCAGTTGGTTTCTGTGGAGTCCTATGTCTACAAAGAACACTCTGATCATCCATTGTGCTGAAGTCACTAATAAAGACATATAGATAGGAGTCAATTCCTGAGGCTCTTGGGATTTAGGAACTTTAGACATATAAACAATGCTTAGTACCAAAATATAATCCAAATAGAATGCCCAGAAAGAGAGAAAGAGTTTTACCTTGGACCAAAGTCTCATGATAGCCAAAATAAAATTTCTTAGGATCTTTTGCCTGTTCTTAGTAATTCACATGTGTAATATCTGTGCTCCTTAATGATTGAAAATTTCCAAATGCTTATCAAGTAACTCCCAGTCAATAATTAATAAAGAAATGCCACTTAAATCAAGTTAAGGATTTAATTTAGTACAAGATTTCTACTATAGTTTGTAGATAATATAACATATAAAAACATACATAATAGAAATGTTTTATTAAATTAAAACAATTTTATATAAAGCGATGTATTTTTACACTCTAAGGCATTTGAAAGTATTTCTGTTGGGATCATGTATTTGGAATTATTCCCAATCTTACATTTCCTCGGGCTGCACCCAGGATTTGTAGAGGTGGCTTTTTACCACTATAGTGAGATCTGCCTGAGTTTCTTTCTGCTGATATTCCTCTTGCTTTCATTACTCATCTGTTCTCTTATTCTGTGTTTGTCTCTGTTTCCTTCACAGCCCTGTTATTGAATGAGCTTGGTAAGCATTTCCCTTCTTAAATTTCCTTTCCATTTTTCCATTTCTGTCAGGTAATGCAATAATAGTTGTTTGATTTTTATGTCTATTGATTGGGCAGTGAGATTATTGTTTAGGGTCATTGGCCTCATTTTAATTAAGGTCAACTCAATTAAATTGTATTTTAAGTTATCATAACTTAAAAAAATCAGAGATCTATCAGATACTCACATAAATTAAGAATAATTTGTGCATTTAATTCATAATTTTAAAAGACTTCATGATTTTGTCATGAATGGATGTTTTCATATTCTTTTAAATTGTACATTTGTCAAGTTTTCATTGAGTTGTTGAATGTCATAATCTTTGTTATTTGAAGTAAAATTTAAATTGTAACATTTATTTGTTTTCTTTTTCTTTTTCAGGTGGCTTTACACTAACAGGTATGAATTTTTGAAACATAATGCTATCTAATTTTATTTGTATGGTCTTGCTTTAAGCATACTATAACATTGAAAAAATCTGATTTTTATCTGTTTTTAATTAAGGAAAATACCTGTATGGTAAGATAATATTTTCTTATTTCTCCCCAAAATAATATAAAGATCAAACCAAACCCACCTCTCCCATAACCTACTTTTAACATTTAACTATGGCACAAGGTGTGTGCTCTTGCTACTTTTACACAGTTAACACCTTACAGATTAACAACAGGTGTGTATTGTGTTGTATTTATTTGTAAGAAACTTCACATAGAAAGCTTAAAATGTGCACATTTTTGACACTGGACCAATTTTTACAATTTGTTGTTATTGTGATTATCATGTGCATATATCAAAAGATCCCAATATATCATGAAGATATCACAATTTTAAGAATCATAGAGCTGACCAAAAGTATTTAGAAAGAAATATCCAAATTCCTAGTACTGAAAAAACTCTGGCAAGAGCTGGAACTAATGTATAATACTAAACACATAGTTACAATGTGATACTGTCCAAAGGGAAACTTTCTAAATACAGAAAGTTACTTCCTTCCAACTGCTTCTTTTTAGTCACAACACTTAACAAAATGATCTAGCAAAATGATTGCTAGATCTCAGAGACACAGAAACTTGAAAAGGATAAAAACATTAAACCTAAGGATGGAGGCATGCCGTAAGTAGATCACTTGTCATAAACCCAAAGCCTTGAGTTCAAACCCCAGAACTTCCAAAGGATAACAAATGTGAAACAAGATAAATTTCTATATAGGATTCCTTACATTTGACTCATCTGAACCTCACTCCATTCTGTGTTATTGAGGTTACATATGAAACAAGTATCATTAACTATGTGAAGAGTTCATTTCCAGGGCTTGTACTTTCTTCAAAACATTCTTCCATGTCAGGTAGTTCACCAAGTATAACTGAAATTTTAACCTAAAATCCCAGGTTTTTTAGTTGTTATCTCCTCCAAATACTTGAAATCAATGCCATTTAGTACAAGAGAATGTTCGAGTACCATTGCAGTTTCTACATTGCCCATTTTGACTTACCTAGATACTGTCTCTCTTTCCATTGCCCAGAATGCCTAGTATTCACACTTGACCCTGCAAAAGGGAGTTCTAAAACTTAGGGTCTACACAGTAGAATGTATCCTTAGAGTCTAAAGAGTTTTTCTTTGAAGTCTGAGACTTTGAAGTCAAGACTTTGAGAGGGAGAGAAAATAGAGAAGAATTCATTCAGCCATTGGAGGTTGCCTGCAGCTTTTATGTAGATTTGCATGGCTAAATGTGAACATCTAAACTTAAGGCAGGATGTGTGGAAATTGAAAAGGCCATTTGGTCTGCAGCCTAACCTGAATATTTTAGAGATCTTATTAGATTAAGTACTAGAGGTACTCTTGGAATTTGTTCATCTTTATCTGTTGTTCTAGACCTTGCCTCATTCAAAGGCCTTTATTTGGATCTGTGAACTCATTTCCTCTTGACCTTCCAGTTTTATGGCAATACCCTACATATTATAGCTCATTAGAGTTTGTGAGAATCATCATTTATTACCATCCTTATGGATTTTTACTGTTCTTATAGGAAAGGGAAACAGCTCCGAGAGATAAATCCCTACCCCTCAGCTCAGGGCCTTCTGACTCTAAAACCATGTGATGATTTGCCTAACCCCAACATTGTTCTGTTTCTGTTTCGCCCCTGCAACCCCTTTATTTCTACCTTTATTTCTAGAAATTACACATTATATATATTTTCAATTCAAACCCCAACTTGTCTGATAAATGGTGCAATTATGAATACTAGATAAATGAAAAATGAAGGAGAGTCCAAGGGAGAAAACTGTTGCAAATAAGTGATATGGATATTTTAATAAAATTCAATTTTTTGGCTCAATATGGAGAAGACATGGAACTTCTTAAACATATAGGTATAGGATTCCCAAATTAAAGTTATAGTATCCAATGATGATACTGTTAATATTACTCTCCCTACAATATCATTCTCATACAAAACTTTTTTAAGGAAACCAAACTATGAACATTCTGACAGTTAGAAACACTTCCATCACTCCAAAAAATAGATAACGCATATGTATTTTCTTTGTTTCACAATTGAGGAAAATGGATCTCCAAGAGGATAAATCCCTTGCCCAAACTGAATAAATGGCAAGCAAATGCAGGCTTGTCACTGAGCGCCAAGTCTCTTGATTCCCACATCAATTCTGGACAGATTTTGATAGGATAAAACAGCAGCTAGATCTAACAGTCAGTGAATGAGGACTTCAGTGAAAACCCTAGGTCCTAGTTCTCCCAGCACTTGCTGTGATGATGATGACACCCTTCAGACTCTTCAGGGGGTGAAAAATGTAGTGAACATGTTGACTACATTGACTTAACCTTCAAAAAATAGAGCAGGTACTGTTATCCTCATTTTATATGTGAGACATGGAAGAGATGGCCTGTTCGGGGGCATCTTGTTGGCACTAATAGACTTCAACACCACAAGAATGGTCAGAACACCAAGTGCTTTCATGATATAAACTCTGGAAGCAGTCATTTGAAAGACCTTGCTCTTCCCTTCCAGACCCCTGGAGGAACCTGGCATTATCTATTCATAATCATACATAACAAACATAAACTAGTGTGTCTCACAGAACACTTGCTTCACTTGTGGACAGTAACCTCCCTCTGTAACCACCAGAGAGCCATCCTGTGATGAATGCAGAGTATTTGCCTGGAATCTACACTCCATCCCCCACTAACATGGCTTGCAGTGGATATGGTGTTTATTAATTCCACAACGTTCTGGTAGCAAACCAACACCATCTCTTCAACTGACTTTCTACCTGTCCTTTTGCTAGGCCAACCTATCTTCAGGAAAGTTCTTGCTAGAGAACACCCGATTCCTTCAACTGTAATCACCATTGCAGGTACTCGTTCTGTCATGGTAATTGCAAAACACGGCCTCCAAGTGCCTTCGAGTCTGTAGACATTCGATTCTTATGTTTTAGCCTCTGTCTTCTCTAAAAACATTGCTAAATAATGCAGTGGCTTCTCTGGTAGTTGGAGATGTCACAGATGAGCAGCAAAACTCAACCACGTCAGAGTAAAGAGAGGCAGTAAGAATGAGAAGTAATGGTGGAAGAGGAAGCATGGACCTACACCAAGTTAATCCAGTGATCACTCCCTCCCAAATACGTGAGAAACGCAAGATCTCTTACAAATGTCTGACACACGAGTCTTTCATCCAAGTACAATCAAATTTCTTAAAAAGCCTGATTTTCCTGACACATAGATGGTTGTATGTATGTAGGGGTTCTACAAAATGGAGATAAAGGAATGTTGACAAAATAACTAGAAAATTACACAACTACCCCAGATCTTCTGGAGACTTAGTGCTTGAGTTATCACATGGCATTAAGTCCAACGGATGAGGACAAGGTTCTCCTCTCCTTCGGTCATCAATATTGTCCATCACTGGCCATCATTGTCCATCACTACCTCACTTAGACTCTTCATGCTCAAAGCTCATACCCCCCTACCCAGTAATCATGATGCCCAGGTTTAACTGCAGATTTGTTCCACAATATTCTTTCAGGAAATAAAGTGCCAGTCTTTGTTGGCTCTAATCAGAGAAGCCAGTGAGGTGTTGAGGAAACTGCCAACGGACTTTGGTTTTCAGATGTGTCAGCATAGATCTCAATGAAGAATCAAAATTAACCTGAGCAAATTGTCCCACTGATAACCTTGGCCCCTTGTCCTCATTCTACAGTGTTTGCTGAGATTAAAAAGTATGACTCCATTAAAGAATGTCAGTAGTAGCTCCTGGGATACAGATCTTTATAGTGACATTTGTATCATAGTAGTAGTGTTTCAAAATGCTGGGGGTATGAGGGAGCCTACCTATCCCTCACCCAGGACCTATTGGCTTCATTATTTGATGTCTGTAAAATTGATCACCCAGATGAGAAGAAATCTCCAACTAGTGACTTTATCACAGGATGGCTTTGTAGCCTTTTAATATGGCCTTTTAATAGTTGCTCTAATTTTACCCTTAAGTTGTTTGGTTTGGTCAAGACCATAATATGTTGTTTATTCCCATCTTTTCAATGAAACTGGTGAGTTTTAGCAGTAGACATGTATCTACAAAAGGGAGGGAGAGAGAGAACTCTTTTCTGAGAATTGAAGCTAATACCACAGCACGATCCCACTTTGCCTAAGTAGGGAAATAAAGTGACCTTGAGTATAACAGAATTATATGCTTTTGATCCAGTGCTCAATCTAAAAAGGGGAATAAATACAACAGTTGATCTTGTTTCACAAAAATGTTGTTAAACCATGTCCTAAGAGTAAATTAAATAACAAAAATTTTAGAAGGCCCAGCTCCCTAGATCAAAAAGATCATAAATACTAATTTATTAGTATCTATACAGAGCAATCATAGGATTTATCCAGCTGTCATCTCTCAATTTTATATAAATATAATTGTGTTTTAAATATAAGCTGGGCAAACAAGTACCTCATTTGTAATTAGGTTATATAAGATCTCTCAAGAGAGTATTTCTTCGTTGCTGTTGTTGTTTTTGTCACTTATATACTTATTTCAACATTTTTTTTGCCTTTCATAGCATACCAACTCTACTTGATATAATTATCTACTTGATGTAATTCCCTATGTAAATTATCTATTTGATGTATTTTTTTAATTGCCTCTTGATTTTCACTAAATTAAAAAAAATAAACTCCAAGTTACTAACATAAGAAAAACTAGTATAATGTACCATAAATAGAAAGCAATTTAACAAAAATTTTACAGTGGAAAAATGTTATTGGATTCTCACTAGATGTTGGCAAATGTCCTATACCTGAAAATTATTATTTCCATCTTAGAATGGTACGAGTCACAGACATAAGAGCCTCAAACTATGCATTTCTGTCTGATCAAAGGTTCTGAGGATTAAAGTTAATAGAGTTCATAAACTTCGTAGAGTAATATAATGATGATTATTTATCATTGTGATGGTTAAAATGTGTTTCAGACCTTTGCTAAATGTAACTATGCCACAAAGAAATATTTGGGGGGAAAAAAAGAAAATATTTTTTCACTCACGTTGGATGATTTCCATTTTCTACAATGTTATTTATTTAATGCCATGTTTTAAATCAATTTCATTTTGAGAAGTACTATACAGAACAACTCTACTATATCACCTTTTCTTTCCTAATTGGTCTAAAATAACCTTGAGTTCTATAAAAAGCAACTTATCATTTATAAAGTAAGTTGAAGAAAAGAAGGCCATAATAAACATTCCCCCTTGTAGCCTTGCAACTCAAATAGATATCCAAATTGTAATCTTTCTTCTTTTGGGAAATAGTTCTTATTTGGGAAACATTCTTCATGATATCCACATTCAGCCAAAGGATTTAACAAAGATGCTTATATAACCTGTTGCCATGAGAGCTACCAATAGATTTATCCCAGATGCAAGGATCAAAAAAGCAATGAGAATAAAGGGTGATAGATTTAAGTGACTGGATAAATGGGGTTTCACATATCTAGTCAACCCTTTTGTCTAGACACATTCACAAGGGCAAACCTTGTAGACCACAACCAGATCCCTTTGCCATTACTTAGGTTATAACTTCCCAATCTGATAAAAAAAAATTAGTACTACTTTTATACTTAAATTTAATCTCCTTGTCCTAGTAATTTACCTTTGCTAACATCCACGAGCTTCTAGCTGGATCTAAATACTTTACTTCTAGCCTTTATCTAATTTCCTTGATGTGATTACAGATCATTGATTAAAGGAACAAGTATGTTAAAATAGCCCTTCAGGAAGACACTAGTAAATATACAGTATAACGAAGTACTCATCAGCATGCTACATTCTGCTATTGTCTTCCACGAGTTTTGACATTTGAAATAAATAATGCTAGCAATGACTCTTACATATCTGTCACCTGCCCTCACTGTAAGCAACTGGCCTTGGGATTATTCTCCACAACAATTGCTAGAGCAACAATTGAGATCACCATAGTGGAGTCCCTGAGCTGGGGTAGGTTTTGGGTATTCCAAAGAAATAGGAGATGTGGACCCCTGTAGAGGTTGAGGACTAAATACAAAAAGCAGAAATTGGCAAGAAGGCCTCCCCTTTTGGAGGAAAGACTCCTCTCTTGTAGGTAATTTGTATGTCTGTCTAGGAAGTGAGGGCATCAGAGCTGAGATCTTTCTATATCACCACCTCTGTCTCACCGGACATGACAAATACATTCATTCCACTTGACTGTGAGTGGAAGCATGTCTGGTTCCAGAATTCTGGGTGATTACAGGACAAGTGTTTGTCTTCCACCTATGCATGGCCTTTTCAGTCTGGGATTTATCCTAATGACCTTCATGCAGAGTGAGCCAACTGTGAGCTTCCCCTCATTAAGAGACTCTCAGCTCCATTAACATTTTCTAAGCCCCCACTAGGCTCTCCCAGCATGTAAGCTATTTGGCAGTTGTGGAAATTACCTTGCTCACATGGTGAATCTGAACTCCCAAGGGCTTCTCCCTCACTGTCCATGTTTTCATTAAGGTGAACATGGCCAAGGTTTTCCTAACGCACCAGAGCTGCTTCTCCACACCAGAGATGAAGAACTGAAGCCCGCAGTATCTCACAGAAATGTGGAACGGCTGTTTTATTGCCTCACTTGTGACAGGAGCTCCTTGCATGTATGAGGCTATGATCAGAATTTCCCTTCCATCCTCGCTGTGACTCTGGAGCATTTGCTGTTGCCTCTACGAAGTAGAGAGGAAGAAGGGCCCGATCTCTTAGAGTCATTCTAGAACTTTAATTGTGTTTCTCTTTAGTCATGTGCTAAAGGAATATGTGCCAACAGCCAGCCTACCCAGCATCACAGGAACAGCTAGGTGATTCTCTGAGCAGAAATAGTGTGTGTCTAGAGTCCTTCTTTCACCGTGATATGCTCCAATGCATTGCTTTCCTCTATCTGCCTTTCCTTGCAATTTGACTATAGGATATTAAAATCATCTGCCGTCTTTGTAATATGTTGCTCAGCCCACCAAACATCTACCAGTTCTCCCCTTCAGCCTCAAGTGCTCACTCAAGGGACTTAAAGGACAGCTTCTTGCCGCCTTGCTTTTCTGGTAGCAAGATTGAGAGCAGCATATTGTTCACTCTCTTGCCTTCCCTTTCCCAGAGGAAGGTGATGTCAAGAAGCCACTGACAAGCAAAGAAGAAGAGAAAAGGCGCATCGCGGAACTGGGGCGCCCCATCCTGGGAGAACACACCAGGCTGGAGGTGATCATTGAAGAATCCTATGAATTCAAGGTATGTCCCCTATTGCCCCCATTCAAGAGGCTATTGAAGGTTGCTCACTATGTTGGCCTGAGCTGATAGAAAGAGGAGAAGATATCATTGGAGGCACTGGTTTATTCATTATAAGGCCTTCGAAGCCAACTTGGAATTAGGGAACTAGCATTGAACCAGAAAGTCCTATAAACAGCAGAGCCCAGGCCAAGGAAGTGACAGCTACTGCAACATAAGGGGAAAGGTGCCCCCAAAAGAAAGCCTTGTCTAAAGAGATAGCAAGGAGGGCATAGGAGTGGATCTCAAGGGCTTCTTATGGATGGAAGAATCCAAACTCTTTGTAGGAGCTAAGAAATCTGTTCCAAGCAAAGCAAGAGGCTTTTGCTTCAGAAGGGGGATAGTATGGAGCGTCCCATTGACAAGCTCTCGTTTGCAGTCACTCTCAACAGATGGGAAAGCCTTTGACAGTCCTTGCCATAATGAAGAGTAGTGCCTGCAACCATAGAGTTTATACTTGAGCTGGTGGAAACTAGAGGCCCAATTTCCCAGGTGATAAAAGTCATTCTTTTTAAAAAGTTTATATATGGACCTTGGAGTGAGCTGCAGACCTGAAGTGAAACTTCCTGTCCAGTCCTGTACTACTCCCTTGGGACCCCTCCCCCCATTATTTCCTACCACCACCCTGAACACGTGAGAAGGCCTTCAGTGGAGCCACTTCAGGGGGATACAATCAGGTGTCCTCCAATTATAAGCCCAGAGAAGAGCAGTATTTTCCCTACTTAGATTTCACAATCGGGCCCTGAGCCTGCCCATAAAGAGACAGACAGAATCAACCTGAATGTTCCAAAATGGAGAATCAGGAGCCATTAATTTAGAAGCTTCAGTATTTTTTTACCTGGGATTTATATATATATATATATATATATATATATATATATATATATATATATATATATCCTCTTTTCCTTTACCTAGGAGGTTCACTAATTATTTTTTATCTCAGCTTACAAACTGTAGTGCTTGATAGGACACAGGTAAAAAGTGTCTTTGTAATAGAAATGGACATTTTTAAAGATAAGAGTGCAATTAAACTTTCTCTTTCAGGCCACTGAGGAAGTTAATTCTTTCTGCCACTCATTCCCATAGAAAGAGAAGATGGGGAAACACATTAGAAGTGAGGCTTTCTGTGCAGACCCTGACCATAAGAACCTTGACTCTGTTTTGTTTGTTTGTTTGGTTTTGGTTTTTTTGTACAACCAGGGATGGAATATTTATCTGTTCCTTGTATTCCCAGCCGAACAGTAATCTCAAACCACCTTTTCTTGTTGGACAGATCTGTTGAGGTTTAGTCCAGGTGGTATCCAATCACACTCTTCCTGTATCAAAGAGCCTTGCACCAATTGCTGCAGTAGAGATTCGGTAGTTTAGCATTTCTGGAACAAGATTGTCACGACCCTTCCCCGAGATTTCATGGAGAATTGTGCATTCTCCCATTTATGAGACAATCCCAGCCTGCCCAGCCTTGCACCCATAAGAGGAAGAACAAACCTCATAGCTTCTGTAGGAAGCCTTGGGCAGGGTAAGTCTTCCAGAAAGAAGAACTTTCTTGATCTGAATCCCTATCTGGTTATCACTCCAACAATCTGAGCATCAGAAAGTCCTCCAATCTATTTACAGAAGTCCAGTTGTTTGGTTCACATACCTTCCTAGAATAGTATCCCAGATTATTTGTTCTCTTCTCCTTCAAGTTAATTAGCAGGGCTACCATTAACACCTAAAGGGCACCCTCAGGGCATGTTTCTGAAGTACCCTCAGGTATCAACTGTGATATCATATTCCACTTATATTATATTCCATTTTATTGCTCTCTTAAGAAACTTCTTTTAATAGAATATAGCTGAAGAATTTGTTCAAGGTTCCTAGCATTACATTACAAACCTAAATCTGGGTAACATCTCATATAACCCTCTGTTTTGCTAAGATCTTTCTTGCTTTGTTTTGAGTGAGAGTAAGGCTTTACTAAGGCCTCTCAAAGTCTCTGACCGTGTAGTGTAGTGAAGAGCTGATCACTGGAATTGAGGAATCCTCCAGGCAAATAGAGCAGTACATTGTCCAACTTCAGGCATCTGAACTTCAAACTCATCATTATTCACTCAGCTTGCTCCCATAGGTCAAAGAAGGACACATATGCAAATTAAGCCTTGGCAGAATCTTGGCGCTATCTCTAGGGGTAATGTGAATTACTCTGTACCACAGAAATCTAATGATTGAGTTTAGCTTTATCTTAAAAAATGTGTTCTTTAGCAAGATCTTTCATGAGGAAGTCTATGTTCAGCTGTTAAAAGAGTGTTCGACCGTTTTTCTCCCAGGTGATAGGATTCACTGTCTTGGCTTCAATTCAAAGAGTGCCTCCGAGTTTCCATTACATTTAGGGAAAATCGAGGTCATTTCTGGCTATATTCCACACAGCACTTTGAATTGGCATCAACCAAGATGCCCGGAGTGCTTGATGAAATGTGGCTGAGTTGGGAGAGAAAAGACAGATGCTTGTCATGTGGTTCAACTTGTGCCCAAGAGCAGTGACTATTACAGCTGTGATCAGGAGCACCAGCAGTTTTCTACACAAGGCTAGCAGCTGAAAGGTCACCACCCTAAGGACATACAATCCAGCCAAGAATAATGTTACAAACATAGAGTGAGCCAATCAGAGAAGGGCCCTTTCATGTTTATTATCTTCTCAATGTTTCAAGTCAGTTCTAATGTCTCTTCTTGAACTAACATGCCTGATATTATAAATTGGATTTGGCCTCTCATACGAGCCCTCAGATCACATTTTCCTCAATCCTATGTAGCTGATAATATGCTCTCTTAAGCCACAGTCAATGCAGTACACTGCATGAAACATGTACAGATGTTAACCCAATACCTGTTTTTTCTGCCTCTTTGCAACTGGTGGAAATGCTAGGATGCTCTGGCAGTAAGTGTGAATGTTCCATACAACAGTCAATGTGGTTGTTTGTTAGAGAAGAGCAGCCTCAATGTCCTGGAAAATGACCCTTTTTCTTGTAGTTGCCATGATTTGTAGTAGCGCTTTGAGCGTAACCATTTATTTCATTTTTCTCATGACCAGTTGGCTGTTACAGCGACTGGATTTAGAAAGCTAGAGTGCTAATTGTACAAAACTAAGTGTTTAACAAGTCCTAAGGAAAAATACAGAGCATACTGCTCAGGGCTAGAAAAGCAGAGAAAAATCAGCGAAAGGCTATTAGCCATATGCCCTAAACCATTGGGATTGATCTGTATTTGTTTGTCTTTTCTTGATTTGCAACAGGAGTAGGGTGAGAATGGAATTCTCTAATAGCCCTGAGGCTGACCAAACTAATACCTCAAGGAAAATAACATTTATTCATGATCATGCAGCAAGTAGCTGAGACTATTACCTGCTTACATTTCACTGACAAATAAAAGAGGGAGAAAAAGTCTTTGGCATTAGTACATATGGAATGTCAAGCAGAGCCTATGTCCGGTCAGTTGCAGGCAGTGTACAACAGCAGTTGAGAAGCAAGTTCACAAAGCACTGGAGGGGAAGGGATGGGCCTTCACAACAGCTATTATTCTAAGCACTCAGGGTATTCTTTATTGGCTTTTAGTCTGTGAAGGAGGCTTGCCTTTGCTTCAAAGAAGTTTCTGTTTTCAAGTAAGGAATATGCTTGTTTTGCATAATCACAGAAGTGTTTGATGTCAGTGCTGTTGTGGGAAGCCTAACATCTGCTACCCTCTTTATGTAACTGAGGTTTCCAAATCAACAAGCTCTTAGATTTCCTGAGGCCTCAACAAGCTCGGCAGTCTTCATCTTTTTCCTTTCCACCTTTCTAGAACACCGTGGACAAACTCATTAAGAAGACAAACCTGGCCCTTGTGGTGGGGACAAACAGCTGGAGAGAACAGTTCATTGAAGCTATCACTGTCAGTGCTGGTAAGTGCCTTGCTCAGCATGGTGGAAATTGCAATGGGCCAATCTCAGCTATGGTTTCCTACTCTGCCACTTGGTCCTGTGGCAAAGCCCCCAAAGTGGCAGGATCCAGAGAAATAAATGCATGTGTTGCTTGTATGCGCATCTTAGAGACTCCAGGAGGTTATCCAGAAGGCTCATGTTTTCATACGTGCCTTTCTTTTCCAGCTAGACTGCCCTTCTTCCTGGTAATAGATCAACTTGAAGCCTTTGTCTCTAAATTCACTGCTAGCCAATCGTGGGGCTAAATTCCCTAGACATGGAGAAGTGAAGGTCAAAATGAAAGGCTCAAAAAGAAAGAAACTGTAAACTGGGTACCAGTGGCTCAAGCCTGTAAATCCTAACTACTTAGTGTCACCAGACAGAGGTGAGGTTTAGTGAAGCTTCCCTTTAAACGTGGAAACTTTTCACTTAGGGTCCTTGACTTTGATCGCAGATTAAGAATTTCTGGACAAGTCACAATGGTAAGAAAACTTGGCAGAGCCTATTGAGTAGATAAACAAGCAGGGAAGCAGACAGACAAAAAAGGAGACAAACAGAAGGATAACGGCACACTCCAGCAGAGTGTGGGTGCTCTCATAGGGAGATAGAGATAGAGAGACAAACATGCAGACACATACACACACACACACACACACACACACACACACGCAGACACCCAGAGAGGCACACAGCTCCTTGGGCTCTTGGGGTATTTATGGGGTAAAGGCAGGGGATCTGACTTTAAGTTATGTAAAGCTAGGTGCTTTGTCTTTGCGCTAACCACGCCATGTTATTTTCTGAGTTTCCAGGCAAAATACATCCTCCCGTAAAATAGATCCTTATCCTTGAAGCAAGGAGGTGCCTTAGGTGCCTAGCTATCTGCATTTTGGGGCATCCTGTCAGACAGTTGTTAGTCCTTGGGTGAGAAATGCATCTCTCAGGAAAGAATGCATGCAGTTGTCTCTCTTTGAAGCAAAGATAACATTTCTAAGTTTCTGAATAGCATATTTCTGAGTTGCCTTCACCAGGCCTCAGTTTCCTTAAGTTAATCTGCTTCACTTAGGAGGTTAAACTGATGATCATAGTTCAAAGCCAGAATGGACAGGAAAGTATTATCTCCCAATTAACCATTATCTCCAGTTAACTCTTATCTCCAAGCAAACAATAAAAAACCTAGAAGTGGAGCTGTGGCTGAATGATAAAGTGCCAGCCGTGAACAGAAAAAGCTAAGGGACAGAGCTCAGGCTCTGAGTTCCAGCCCTACAACCAGTTCAGAAGAAAGAAAAAAAAAAGAAGAAATTAAGTCACATTTATCAACACCATCTGCATCATCTTAGACTCTCTTCAACAGCATTGAACACATAAGTACTTGTACTGGCTTTGGAAAATACAAATAGTACATTCTGTTTCTTCCTGTGTGAGCAAAGTGCAGGTTTTTTACTTAGGGAAAGTTCTGCAAAATTAAGTGGTTTTGAAACTTAAGGAATTGGGGACATGAGGGAATTACATCCAGAAAGCATTGTTCCCCACCTGAATGGTCAAACATTGTCCACTCTGTGTCATAGCACTAGACAGAAGTTAAGTCATTGTTCAAGACTCATGAACTCAGTCCTCGCTGGGGTAGGTTTTCAGTTCTTTTGCTTGATCTACCCTGGTTCTTTCTCTTTTAAAATCTCCATAGTCTTATCTTCCACAGCTAGAGTTTTCTAAATAGTGATTCCTAAGAGGTAAAATTGGGAAACTTTGTCACTAGTAGTCAGGCCATGACTTCTACAACAATCCCTCTTTTCAATCTGCCATAGGATAATTTGACAGATTTCCCAAATGCTGTTGGAGCAGAGGGCAATAAAAAGTTGTCTGCCTGTTTACTAGTAGTGCTTTTTATAACCATGTTATGATTTCTTGTAATTGAGTATACAATAGGAATTTACAAGCAGTAAATGGCAGAAAATCTGCCTGGGAGAGTGGAAGGATTAACTTCTCATTTATGGCTTATGTTTTTCTATAAATCTAAGATAAGCATCTAAGGTGTGAACTATCCTCCCTCCCTCTATAAAGAGAGAGCTAAACAGGTAAAACTGTTGGTGAGACTAATAGAAGAAAACTTAAAAATGAACAAATCACATGAGCTCATGTTTGTAATCCTAGCTATGCAAGAGGCTGAGATCTTCATGGTTCTAAGCCAGCTAGGCAGAAAAGTTCATGAAACTCTTACCTCCAATTAACTATCCAAAGACACTGTAAGTGGAGGTGTGGCTCAAGTAGTAGAGCACCATCCTGGAGCAAAAAAAAAAAAAAAAGCAAAGGGAGAATACCCCAACCTGGAATTTAAGCCAGCACATACATATATACACACGCATACAAAAAAAGAAATTGTTTTAAGCAATTTGGCATATTAGAACTGAACCATGAAAGCAACATAAACCTCATAATGAACCATTCATAATAGTTTCCAGGTGTCCTTTGGCCATAGATATGTGAGCATTTGTGTAATGACATGTACTGGTCATCATTAATTCATTTTGTGATACATTCCTTGGTAAAAAAAATAAAACACTACATAATAGTGAATGAATCAGACATATGTTCCTGCGTGGACAAATCTTATATTCTAGTCTAGAGGAAAAACAAGCAAAACAAATAAGTTATAATAAAGTGCATGTATGATGGCAAGAGAGTCATGGAGAACACCAAGGCTGAAGAGAGAAATGAGTGCATAAAAGCTGCAGTTTTAGACAGTGGACAAGATGAACCCATCAATAGACATTTGAAGGCCCAATTTGCTTTCAAGCATTGGAGTCATTTTATATTGACTCAGATACGCGCTTTTGCACCTTTCTGACCATGACAAATACTTTTTGACCAGTGCGTGTGCCAATAGAAAGGGCATTTTTAACTCGTAGAATGAGATTATACCTGTCCCAAAGGTCAAAGTCATACATTTGTGTGTGTCCTAACAGGTGTATAGAAACAATGAAGAAGATGCTAATACTTCTGTCCTTCACATACTATTCTGTACTAAATCTTCCATAAAGTCCATGAAGTGGAAATGGTGATTATCTTTATTATATGGGATCCCAGTCTCATAGAAACCACCTATCTTTGGAAGATAGCCTGAGCCCTGATGTACCAAAAACTGTCCTTAAGAGAGAAATCTCAATTTGAGAAAAATTTCATACCACATCTGTCTTATGAACAGAAACTGGCTTTAGCCTTTTCACCTCTCCTGGTACCATGGTATAATCATTCTCTACTGAGTCTAACTCCTGCCCAAACATTTTGAAAAACATTCATTCAGAACTTCTCACACATTCCTATTAGGGTGAGTGTGCATCATATACATACATATATATATATATATATATATATATACACATACATATATTATAATGTTATACATGTCTAAAGGAATGCATAGAGACAGACACACTACTTAGAAATATTTGTAATTTGTTGAGTAAATTTACCTTACCATTTTGAGAGGTACAGTATCAAAAAAATAAACACATAGTTTATGGGCTCTGAATTACATTAAATTACACGAAAGGCAATTTAAAAAGCTCAATGTTTGTCATTATGATTGAATTTAAGTGTCTACAGATATTAATATTCCCAGGCTATTAAACAGACAATATAATTGTAAAGCAGCATTTATTAAAGATAGCCTTTCAGTGGATTTTAAGATTTCATGGTTAAATAGTTGAGAATCAGAAAGATTTGCCTTATTAAAAATATTAAATTGCCTTTGAAGGGCTCCACTGAGAGCTTTCTTCCTAAGCAATTTTCTGTGCAAAATTGAGTCTGTATATCTTGCCAAACAAAAGCAGTGATTTTGTAAATAGGATTTGGCTTTTCTTTCTCAATGACGGTATCTGAGTTAGTTTCAAGGTATCCCTCCCACAGTTCTGTTCCATGCTTTTCTTTCATTTCATAGCTCAGTACCTGACCCTGTTATGATTGCACATTGCTGTGAACCAAGTTCTTAAAGCTCAATATTTAAAGAGTTAAAAGGGCTTAGAAGACCCCAGAGATTAGGAAGGGATTAAATAGTCAGGTCCCAGTGATTCTCCTTCTGTTGCTTCCTGGGATGAACATCAGACGCAGTGGTGTGAAGCAGTTAAAGGGCTGTCAGCAACCTTGCAAGGCCACACCAGTGCTTTTAGGATGTGGCAGCACTGACATTCACACTTGTTGCTATCCAACTCGAGTTTTCCCCTGTGCCTTCTTTCTAGTATCTCCCCCAGTGTGAAACTCATGGATTAGCTGTGAGAAATCATGTGCCAGCTAGGATACCAGGGGAAACTGGTATCAGAGCAGCAGGCAAACATATAGCTGGATAACGATAACCAGGATACCAGTGCCAATTCCACCATCACCATAGTGTTGCTCTTCACTGAAACCTTGAGCTATAATGTAGCAAAGAGTCATTGCAAGGCTGGTTTTGGAAGCTATTGGGAGGTTGTGTCTCAACCCCTCTAAAAACTTCCTGGGTAACTTTGGGCAGACTAGTTCACCTCAGGAACCTAGTTTTTCCCATAAGGAAAATCGAGATAAATATGTCTCGCTCATATAGTTACTACAATATTAATTAAGGCAAGGAATCTTTGCACAGACAATCTATTCATTCAGATACCAAAATTGTTGTTTGGTAGGGAAATCATTTATACTGAAGATTCTATAACCAAAATTTGTATACATTTTGTACATTCAGCTTAATTACTGTAGGCGAACCAGCCAAGTAGCTCGGAGTTGTTTCACTGGGAGTACTAAACATGCAGTTTCACATACTGTGACTCAAAAAAGACACTGTAACTTGCCCAAGAAGAAAAACTGCTAAGATGTAGTGTTGGGGTACAGGCCAGCCAAGGATGCCCTCCAAGCTGAAGTTTGCACTCAAGTTGTTCCTGGTAGCAGAGTGCATACACAAACAAATGCTCACATATGTGCATGCTAACATGTAGAACATGAGTATTCAGATGCACACAAACATGCATGCATACATGAAAATACACAGGAACACATATACACATCTATATCACATATATGCATACACACATATACACAGACACCTCCACAGGCATACGAAGACAAGCATTCACAAAACATGTACCCACAAAAAATGTACATACACCTTCCTGAAATGGCATCTATTCACTTAGGTATTTGAGCTGGAGCTTGAAACATATAATATTTTTCTTTAGTATGTATTCTCTCCTTAGAATCTACTCTGCAGTTCCTTGGGGAGGATGCTAGTCAATTCCATGGAGAACCAAGGGAAGTGTTTTCCTCGCTACCTTGTGGGCTTCTGCTGCCAGTGATTTGTAAAGAAATACAACCCATTGGCATCTATTTCACTTGATAATTTAAAATTCACAAAAATATTGTTCTGAAATCTTTTACGTGGGCTTTGTGTGTATATATATATGCACGCACACACATACACACACACACACACACACATATAAACAAAGTTACCTATGAGAATCTTCATAATGAAAAAAACACTCAAAATGGCAATAGATGAATGAATAAAGATAAGCCTACTAGCAATCTTGGTTCTGCCTCCTCACATAACCTCAGCCATGCATTCCATCTTTTTTGACTGTTCCATCATCAGGAGAATAAGAGGGTAAAATGAAGCAAGTTCTAAGAGAACATCCAATATTGAAAGCTAGGAGCTGTTTCTGTGGCGAATACATGCCTACAGCATCCCTTACAGCACCATGCCTCATGAGCCATCTGATTTGGGCAGTGGACAGGGGGCCCTGCCTGCCTACCTGACTCGCCTAAGTTAAATGTTCAGAATATGCTCCGTGACTGTTCTCCTAAAATGAGACTCAAAGTAAGGCAACTGAATGAGGAAGATGCAGAAGTGCTTCATTTTCTTTCTGCCAAAGAAATACTCAAAGGAACTTCTACCATACAAAGGAAGACGGTTCCCATGAAGTGGGACTGGTGCATGTAGCTGCCCTTTCTACCCACACCACTCCTCACAGGGGATTTCTGTGACCTGACTTCAGCTAAATAAACAGGTAGAGGGGACGGGGACTGGCTCAGTTTGGGGATGCTGCTGATGTCAGTCCTTCACCCAGGTAATTCTGATAGAATAGTAAGTGCTGTCCAGTAAAATGCATCATTATTTCATTTCAAAAGCTCCCAATTCAAAGTGCCCCTGAAGAGTAATTCATTTCAATAACTATCAAAGATTGAGCCCCCTCCAAACATCCTAAAAAATAAACATGGAAGCTCAAATGAGTTTTGAAGGATTGTCTTGCAATACAAGTAGGATCTTTCCAGATCCCCTCTGTTACTGAAACATATCATTGTGAAAGAATCTCCATTACTTAACGTGAGTTAAGAAATATGCACATGCATATGCCATGGTTCTAAAAGACATTGGAACATACGTAATCCTATTTGTTTTTAAATCCATATGTACATGACAGATATATGTACATATATGCATGTATTTGTAAATACTCAATTGTATGTGTGCAGATTAAATGTATTGAGAGCATAAGAAAGGATGAGAGTGAAATTATTTATGAGCAGTAGTCTAAGGCATTACTAGTCAGTATGCAGAACAAAGCTAGGGTCTCTATCAAGTTAAAAATCGCAGTCAGAAAAGCCAGGCGCTGGTGGCTCACACCTGTAATCCTAGCTACTGAGGAGGCTGAGATCTGAAGATTACGGTTCAAAGCCAGCCTGGGCAGGAAAGTCCATGAGATTCTTATCTCCAATAAACCACTAGAAAACCAGAAGTGGTAGTATGTCTCAAGTGGTAGAGCTCTTACCTTGAGCTGAAGAGCGCAGGGACAGCACCCAAGCCCAGAGTTCAAGCTCCACGACTGACAAAAAAAAAAAAGGCAGTCAGGAATCCAATGTATATCCTACAAAATTAAGAAGAGTGAGGAAGAAGTGGACAGTGTAGGGATGGTTGAGAATGTTGAAGGGGTGACATTGATGAAGATATAGTGTATTCATAAGCGGCTTTGTTAAATGGTAACTCCTTAGTACAACTACTTAAACATAATTTTTTAAAATTTAAATGACAGTGGTATCAGGATAAAATGAATCTGGGACCTTCATCTCCCTACTTCTGAGCAAAGCAGGCCATCTACACAAGGGGAAGTGGACAAGAGGAGGGAGAGAAAGCAATTATGTTTTGGCCCCTGGATACATTTTAGCTGAATTTTGTAGAAAGAATATTGGCTTGTTTATATGAGGGGGGTGTTGTTATTTTTTTCCTCAAATTGCTTACAAAAATCTTGAGGAAAATGCTGTATAGAAGGAATGATTCAGCGCTCTTATTTATAAGCCTGAAGTCACATCTCTAATGCAGCTTTTGTCTGGAGAGAGCAGCTCAGCTCTGCAAACAATGCGCCATCACTGGATCCAGTAGCTCTTTTGTTGGCATAGGCTGCCGTCATGTGAATACAATTCTAGTGGTTGTTTACCAATCAATGCTAGAGACATAGGGGGGGACTCTCCTCCCCAGGCAGGAGCTTTTGTACAATGCTTCTACTGGGGAGGAAACATTTCCGCACAATCTGAAGAAATGGAGGAACCAACATAGGTACCAACACACACACACACACACACACACACACACACACACACACACTCCACAGGCAAAGAGGAGCCACATAAAAGTACCCAGCTGTTCACGGCCTGCTGTATTGATAAAGACCTTGTCATCCCAACTCTTTCAATGAAAAACCCACCTACCTCTTTGTGACACATACTTCCTTCATATATTATACACTCCTGCTTTGCCTTTGTCTGATCATTTCTGGCTGGGCTTTGTATCAAATGACCCTATAGTGCATCTTACATCAGAATCCTGGCACAGACCTGGAAAACAGCTCACTGATGTGCTGCTTCCTTCTTTACTTTTTTTTTTTTTTCTTTCCGGTTCTAGGACTGGGGCTTGAACTCAGGACCTGAATAGTGTCCCTTAGTTTTGTGGGTTCTTTTTTTCTTTGCTCAAGCTTTTTTTTTTTTTTTTTGCTAGAACTTTGCCTCTTGAGCCATAGCTTCATTTCTAGCTTTTTTCTGGTTAATGGGAGATAAGGGTCTCCCAGACTTTACTGCCTAGTCTGGCTTTGAACCATGATGAGATCTAGGATCCAATGCCTAGAATTGTGTGTGGATATAAATTATTAATAGTGCCTGAGGAAGTGAGTGGTACTAATAAATTTACTCTTTTGTGTTCCTCCATTTCCTTTGAAGATTTACTAAAGATCAAGATGAGGAGTTTTTCCTGGACCTCTGTTACAGAACAGTGACCTGAACTATTTTTAGAATGCCCACCGATACACTTAGTAGAAATTGTACTATGTCTTAACCAAATAAGGAAAACAAACCACAGACTTACTCATCAGGTCAGGGATAGTTATTTTTCAAGTAAGCCGCTTATATTGAAGAGAAGTTTGAAAACAGCCAGTGTAATGCAGGATCATTATTTATAAGATGCTATAAAAAGCCACAGCAGACAGATAAACAACATTATCAATACCTACCTTAGTCTACCTGCCCTCTAAAGAAAATACTGAGTGGTGAGAGGAAAAGAGGATCTGTCTGAATTCCATTAATGAGTTAATTCCCCTGCCCCCATTCAGACTGTTCACTAAATATAAGCACATCACTGATCCTAAAAGGTCTCAACAGCACAAAAGAAAAATTTGCTTGTGCATAGGCCCATTTTCCACAGGAGAGAGGCCCCACGCGAATGCATGAGGTGCCTCACCGGAGGCTCTTGTTCATCAGTGGAGGGCTTTGCTGACTGTGATGTCACTAAAAAAAAGTGACAGAAGTAGGAACAAGCAGATGATGAGTGCCACGAGCAGCTGCAATCACTTTGTGTTGTGCACACCTAGGCCATGATTAGAATCTCAGATAGTCAACTTGCATCAGCACTTTACCAGCTCACAGATGAGAGTCCCCTCAGGTGGGTCTGGGTTCAGGAAGACACCCACAGGGGATGTTGTCACCACCTAAGGCTAGAGCCCTTGTTTGCTGTGCAGTGAGAAGAAATGTTTGCTAAAATGAGGAGAACCCTAATTCCCAGCAGGGAGATATAAACCAGTGCTAGAGGATACAATAAAAAGATTGGAGGAAAATACCACTCCTTGGGAAGAATAAAGAATAAAGCCATTGATTCTCTGGAAGAGTGATTCCTTATTCTATGTGTTATAGATACAGAGTTAACTTAAAGAGGATAGTTATTTTGCAGTTACACTTTTCATAAAACAATAACAAAAATAAGTGTACCTTTTATCTGGGAAAAGACAATGTTTTCTGTATGAACTAGAGATTGTTCTTGATGAAAGTTAATGGATCTAGCTATTTTACTGAGGTTATAGAAAGAAGTTTAAATTTAGTGATACACTTAAGGCTTCCGAAACTTAAATCCTTCATTTCTAAAATGAAAAAGAAAACCCAATACCTCTCTCACCAGGGTCCTGGAAAGATGAAACATAAAGTGGGTGTCCACATAAACTACATGCAGACAAGTTTTTAATAAGGGAACCTGAATTCACAATCCAATCACAGCAGCTTCTTACGGGAATCTGCGCAGTCTTCAGAATCCCCTCATGAGGAGCAGAATTTGCTGCACATTTACTTTTTATGTAAATTTTAATGCTATGCTAGGATGAAACATTAATGTGTTTGTTAAAAATAATAGGGCTATGGCTTCCCTAACAGCACCTCCAAGACTCAGCTTCCCACACTGCGGGAGGCTCATTTAGACACAGCTGCTAATATTTGCAAAGTAGGATCAGAGCCCACAGGCCAGTCTTAAAACCAGGCATGCCCACAACTGCCCACTGAAACTGAACCATCTAAACTAGCAGGAGGAACTCTACCATTTGCACAGATCAGTTCTATCAGTTCTACTTCTCAAAGCTTCTTAGGTACTCAAGTCTGCAGGAAATGTTTACTGCAGGAGCCTTGAATAAAGGATTATAGAACATTGAAATTGAAAACGTTTGCCCTGACATCGAGTTATTTTTGAAAAAGAAACAAGTTGGAGACAAAACCAGACATGACTGATTATGTGAAGCTGTAATTATTTAGGAGTTCTCACTGACACAGAGGAATTCTTAACAGAAAGTCTGAAGCAGTCGCTTTCCAGCTTTAAACAGATTCATTTTGCTAATAATCAGACTTGCGTAGAGCTGGAGGTCCTTAGCAAATCCGTTTTTCATTTTGACAGTGGCTACATTTACTGTGAAATATTTCTGTCACATTAAATATTTCTTGTGCTAGGTTCACCATCTTAACAAGGTCCGTAATGGCCTATGCTTGTCAGCATTCAGTTCTCCATAGAAGAATTTCACCTGGAGCTTCATTTGTATCAGACAGGACTGAGAGTTAACACACTGAGAGTGAGCTGCATTCTTGGGTCCCTTTCCAGCACTGTCACACATCACTTGAGTCTTATCCCCTAAAAAGCTAGGACCAATCCCATGAGGAAGAATGGCCTACAAATAGATGGGAAGGTGATGAGAATCTAAGAATTGGCCAAAAAAAAATACTGACATTGTCTACTTTCCCTCAGAGAACATGCATGTTCTTCTCTCTGAGAAGACTCTAGGGAGATATTTTCTTGCACTTCTCCAAAACCCAAAACAAGAAGTAAATTCTTGGTGGGGAAGGGATCTTTGGATAACTGAATTTAGTAGTACATGGGAACCATAAATGGTAGGAGGAGATGGAAATATTCTCAATAGAAATTACTTACAAATGTGTAAAAAGGGAAAAGGAAATAAAACTTTTGGATCACTGTGTAAGACAGTAAAAGTCACCTCGTTATGTATGTGAGAGAGAGAGAAAAAAAACCGGCCCCCCCAAAAAGAAGAAAAACCCATCAGTTAATGTTTTGTCTTATAGTGAGAAAGGGTAAATTAGCTGATTGCTGAGTTTTCTTTCATCTTATATTTATGACTTTTTTCAGAGTTGTTAAAAGCAAAGAGAAATAGAGATATAGTATAGGAGAATAGAACTCGGTTTACTATCATCATTCCATACTAAGTTGCAAAAAGAAAAGGCAAAAGCATGGACATCAGTAAAGGGGAAAGCTTCTTGAATACCTGGAAAGACCTGAAAGTCAAAAATCTTCCTTAGGTTGACAGTCGCAAATACCTCCCAAAGCTCTTTATGTTACAGATTTGTGATCATGTAAGCCAGCACCACAAATGGTAGTGCATACAGCTAGATGCAAGACACAATGTTTGATTCGGTACAGGAAGGAAGGTCAACCCTTGGCAATTAGAAATGGAAAGAAGAATTTGTTACTCCAAAGTTGATAGTTCCTGCTGCTACCACCACAATTCCCCTGCTTGATTGTCGCACTTTCCTGATTATTTTGCCCCAACTGTTTGAGTAAAGAGCATACAGCTGACTCTGCAGTGATAATGATAATAATTTCAAAATATATTAAATGTAAATATTATTTGTGGCATATCAATATTGTCATATTTCTAGGCATTTATATAGCCTTAGGCATTAGAAGAATTGAATTAACATGATAGGTGGATACGGAGGTAAGCTCAGCATCATGTGTAGGAGAATATTGCTTGGGGTTATTAGATTAAATCCCAACTCAACCAGAAGCCAGTTACCAACTGAGTAAAGAAGACAGTGCAATTCTCTGAACATCAGGGTCTTCATATGTGCAATAGGATTAATAATGCCTATTTTACAGGCTTATTGTAAAGAAGAAATAAGATAAAGTTTGGGAAAGAATTTGCCTCAATGCCTGTCACTTAGTGGGCACCCATCATGCCCCCTCCTCACTTCCCCCTTCTCTTCCTTCCTTTCTTTTCTAAAAGTTAAGCAGCTCTGAGAGACTGTAGTGATAATGGCTTATTCAAACAGAATATAGATCCAATGAAATCAGGATACTCAGGTTGTATTGATTTACTGCCTTCCCTCCAACAAGTAACAATGCCAGGCTGTGACATCTTGCTGTGAAGAGGTTCACAGCTTTAAAAAGGACTTGGACGTTTCCTCTTTTGGTCCTTAAAGCAGATTGGCAATGCAGGAGTTAGAAAACTCATTTGACACATGAGGAACTGAAGCTCAGGAAGAATAAATGTCTTGCCCAAAACAAGCTACTAGAGCTAGAAATTGACTTTGAAGGCTCCTGACCCAAATGTCCACTGAATCCCAGCAACTTCTTTCTTCTGGTTCTCAGAGCTCTTCCTAGAGTCAAACCCTGAGCCTCTAGGGAGATTTCTACAGATGCTTGTGTACAACAGAAGGTAAGTTCTCTGCAGGTGCCAAGCCCAAGGGTTGCTCTCTAGGATACTGATGACACCTTTGTTCTCATGTTACTGCAGAGCAGGGGCAGTGGCCGGTCTCTTACATCAGTAATTGAAGTGAAACTCTCTCCACTATCTGCACCCTTTAATGATTTGATTGAGGTGGGTTTTTTTTTGTAGTGATATTTAGAAAGTCCAACATGTATCAAGGAAGCCATTTAAAAGGCTACAAGAAGGATTAATCGAATGCAGCTTGTTTATCTTTCCATTAGTGGAATCCATAAAGCTGAAAAGAAGGATTCTGAGATAAGAAGGATTTACTTGGGATCCTATAAAAAGCAAGCCCACCATCTTGCCTGTTTCTTTGCTAACATTGAGGGGAGACTTGAAAGAATTATATAGCCTCCAGTAACCCTAAGCTGGCCAGCACCCAGAAGCAGCAGATTACTATCATCATTGCTGTCACATAAAAGATGCTCTCAGCGTCTAGGGAGGGGTGTGTTAATGTCCCACTGCTCTGTGCAAGAAACAGGCTTTTAAGTATAGTACGGCTGGTGATGGATGATCATATTTCTTTGTCCTCCTTAAGACAGAGTAATTGTGCAGCATGCATGGTAGGCATTGGTCATTTTTAATATTTAAATGACATGTCGGTTGGAGATTAAAATTTATAAAGTTCAGTGAGAGCCCAGAGAAAAAGATGGGAAATAACTTCTATTCTCAAATGCTATAAAACACATGGTTCTCTCATTCCGGATTTAAGTATTAAAACATTATAGATTCCATTCTCCCTCTGCGCCTCTATCTCTGTCTGTCTGTTTCTCTGTCTTTCTATCTCTGTCTGTCTCTCAATCTCTTTCTCTTTGTCTATCTCTGTCTGTCTGTCTCTCTCTCTCACACACACACACAGACACTTGTATTTTTCATTAACAGAAGTTAATTTCATGAAGTTAGCCTCAGAGAAAAAGATTAAGCTTGGTTTCAAAAATCCTAAAATGTAACCTTAGGATGCAGCCTGTTAGCTAAGCAATTAGATAATGATGGGGAATCACAGCCACAGTCCTAAGTGGTAGAAAATAATGATAACTACCACAATAATGATTACTTTGAAACATCCTCAGACAGTGCAAAGATGATCTGATTATTTCCTTTCTCAACCCTTGTGGGAAAGGTGTTATTATTTCCATCTTGAAAGCAAATATGATATGTACTCTCAATTTGTAAGTGTCTTTTCTTCTGAGAAGCTTCATTATTTGTTTTCTTGTTCATCTTCAAAATATGAGACTCAGCCACCCCAAATTAAGTAATTTTGTAGCTTCAGAGGCAGAATAATCTGTGCCTCTAGAATGACTCTTAAAAATTTTGAATTTTAATTAAATACACTAAGAAATTACAAAACATCCACAAATCTAAAAGGGTTGACACACAATAAAAATAAGTTGAAACTCTAATGCATTTAAGCTTTGATATATATGTATATATATACATGTATATATTTATTTATACCTACCTCATCAACGCCACAACCACCTACTTTTGCAATAGAGACTGGGTAGGAGAGGAGACACAAACATAATTAACATGGGGTCTTCTTCCATACTTTGAATAAGCTCTGACTTCTACCAGGAGCTAACTTGCAAGGTCAAAGAGACATGAGAAGTGAAAGGATATCACATCAACAACTACAACAACAACCACCCAAAAAAAAAAGTGGCTGTTCCTGAATTCTTTTTTTTTTTGTTTTTTGTTTGTTTGTTTTTGGAGCAAGAGAGACAAGTGTAGGGCTTGATCTCAGGGCCTGGGCACTGTCCCTGAGTGTTTTTGCTCTACCACTTAAGCCACAGCTTTACTTCCAACTTTTTAGTGATTAATTGGAGATAAGACTCTTACAGACTTCCCTGCCCAGGCTGGCTTTGAACTGCAACCCTCAGATCTCAGTCACCTTAGTAGCTAGGTATACAGGCATGACCCACGAGTGCCCGGCTTTAATTTTGCGTTTATTTGGCATATAGTAGTCATATAAAGTTCTGGCATACACTGCGAGTTAAATGCCACAGCACAGCAGGCTTTCAATGGACTGCACAGCTGCCATCATGAAAATACTATAGAGTAGGAGGTTTGCACTACAGAAATGTTGCCACAGTTATTGGAGGGTGGGAATTCAAGATAGGCTGTCAACAGCTTGTTTTCCGCTCAGGTCTCTTCCCCCTTAGTTTGCACATATCTGTCTTGCTGTATCCTCAGGTGGTTGTTGCAGTGTGCTTTGTACTGTGTTGCAATGTGCAGACACATTTTTTAAATTTTATTTATTGTAAAGATGCTGTACGGAGGGGTTAAAGTTATATGAGTAAGGGATTGAGTACATTTCTTGTCAAGCATTATTACCCTCGCCTTTGTTTTTCTCCTACTATCCTTTCCCTCCCCCACAGATACATTCTTGATGTGTCCACTTTCTTTGACCTTTCCTTTTCTCTTCTTTTTTACTTTTGATCCCTATGCCAGTTCTGGGGCTTGTAAAAGAACCTGGGACCCTATCCCTGAGCTTTTATGCACAAAGCAGATGCTCTACCACTTGACCCACCTATGATGGCTAATTAGAGATCCTCAGATCTCACCTTCCTGAGTAGCAAGGATTACAGGTGCAAGGCACTAGTAATCAAAATAATATTCATGAGATTGGATTAGGGTGCACTCAGAGACTCTCACTTTAATATAATTACCACTTTAATGTCCTAACTCCAAAACAAAATCACATTCTGCTTTATTGGGGATTAGCACTTCACCAGTTGAATATGCAGGAGAAAAAAAATGCAGCCCACATCAGGTGCACTTAGGCAAGCTTATTAGAAATGACAACTCATCCTGCAGCCTTGATCCCTGGAAGATATGGCCAACAGTGCTTTTTACTCCCACCTTTCAGTCAGCTGGCTGGACTCAAGCTCCCCAAAGGTGACCCCCCAAGTATTCCCAAAGGGGATTCCACACATCTGCTAGAATCTTCTTGTAGTGTCTCACTGGGGCCATTGCAAAGCCTTTCTTCAAAATTACTTCTGCTTTTCCTATTTCCCTAATTCTGACCAGGTGCCCATGGAAAAGCATTGCATTTCTCTTTTCCTATAAGATGATAAGTGGCAGACCCAGATCCTCCTCTCCCCATGTTTTGAGAGAAGCAGGGTTTTGCTCAGAGGTTTCTCCCACTCCATCTGCATTATGTGTTCTCACCATGGAGTGCAGTTGCTCCACGCTGGCAATTTCCGGCCACACGGTCAACTGGAGAGTTAACAATCCCCCCTGCCGCTCTTCTACTAACCCTGCTATTTCATCATTGGATGAAGCAAAGTTGCTCCCAGTTGGAATAGACGAACAAAATCTTCAAGCAACAGTTCTTTCCAATGTGGTCACAAGCCCTGTGAGCATAGACTTTCTCCCATTTCAAGAAGATACGACATTAAAGATCCTAATTTTAAGACATGAGATTGGCGATGGTTTTCACCTGATACATGAAATCTGCATTTTTAGATTATTATTTAATTCCTAGTGTCTTTAAATAGCAAGCTTTCTGCATTTCTTTGTATATTTCTAGTTGGGGACTTATATTCTGAGTATGTATATCTTATCATCCCACAATAATATAAAATTAGGAGAGCAAGACAGAGGGATGAAGTAGTACATGCCTATATTTTAGCCCTTGGAAGGTTGACATAAGAGGATCACAGGTTTGAGCCAACCTAGTGAATTCTAAGACAGCTTGGGATTCCCAATTCAAAAAAAAAGAAAAGAAAAGAAAGCCACAAAAAAACAAGTAAAAATAATTTAAAATCATGCATTTCTTCATTTAAGAAGCATGTAGGCATGAAGTGACAAAGATGGCACAAAACCTTAGGGACGCAAAAGGAAGAACACATAGTCAGCTGGAGAAGAGAGGAAAATAAGCAGGAACTGTTTAGAGAACACAACAGTTCTCAAACCTGAGCATTCATCACCGTCTCTTAGAGGACCTGTTGAAGCTTCTTTGTTGCATGCTTCTCCCAGTGTCAAATGCAGTGGGGCTGAGCATCAGCGTCTCTAATACATTTTCTGGTGCTGCCAGGGCATCTGGCACAGAGAACACCCATTGAGACGAACTGATCTTGAGTTCCAAGAGTTCAGAGCCATAGAGGCTCTGAGCAGGTTGTGGTACAGGAAGGTCAGAGAGAGCTCCACGGGAGTAAATTGTAAAGGATGAATTAGGAAGGATAAAGATTTAGTTCTAAAGGAACTAAAAAAAAAAAAGCAGAGAGAATCCATATGGCTTTAAAAGTCATCAAATATAAGTAATCCTATTTGCCTAGTACAGAGTTTGAGTTTGAAATAGCTACAGGACATAAATGTACAAGACCTATGGGTCGTGTGCCTTACTCCAGTTCATTTGCTTATTGTCCTTACTGTTGATTCTGTAGGTGTTTATTAATCCTAAGAGATGGTCTTCAAGCTGGAAGAACAGAAGCCTGGTAGAACTCTGCCCACAATTGTCTGTCTCCAAAAGATATTTCTTTTTCATTTTCCAACTGTGAGGGGAAAAAAAACCCTTTTACGACAAATCCTACTAGAGATGATAGAAGAGTAGAAAGGCTACATTGATTGTACATAAGCAGACATGGTGAGGTAAATTTTTGCTACTAAACAATGAGCCACAGTGAGGAAGTGCTTGAGTAGCTTGAGAATTCCATTGATTTGTTGCGATTGGCTTTTGGTAAACCCTAAGATTTACATACCTGTCATGGCCCCAGCCACTCAGAGAGGAGAGAGGATGGGCCTAATAAGGAGAAATTGGGTTGTAATAAAATGTGCTCCATTCCTTTCTCTCTAGGGGAGGATGACGATGATGATGAATGTGGGGAGGAGAAGCTGCCCTCCTGTTTTGACTACGTGATGCACTTTCTGACTGTGTTCTGGAAGGTCCTATTTGCCTTCGTCCCCCCTACCGAATATTGGAATGGCTGGGCCTGCTTCGTTGTCTCCATTGTTATGATTGGCCTCTTGACAGCTTTCATTGGCGACCTGGCTTCACACTTTGGCTGCACCATTGGCCTGAAAGATTCTGTGACTGCGGTCGTGTTTGTCGCCCTTGGAACTTCAGTGCCAGGTAAAAGATTGTTTCAGGTATCATTCCTCCACAATCAGAAGCTCATTTGCTTTCTAAATCTCTTTCCTTCCTAGAGTTTTGAGGGCTGTGATAAGAAACTAGTCCTATGAAAGGGTGAGAGATCCAAAAACTGCCTCTATCAAGTGCCCTGTTGAACTGGCACTTCTCAAGGTTATAAAGCTGGCTGGTATCATCATACTGACAGGAACATATTTCTAGAGGGGTCTCCACGCCTGCAGGGAGAAAGCAGATTTGTTTGATGGATCGATTTTTTTTTTCAGATCAGCCTCCCTTTACATAAAACACTTTCACAACCACAAAATTCAGAGTCTGAAAGAACAAAATTTCTGTCTTGTATATACGTAGTAAAGTTTGGGTGATTTCCGTGAAACTCTGTATTCATGGGAGGAGCTGAGACACACTTCTTGGTTACTTGAAAAACATTTTGTTGAACCTGATATTAAGGAAAATAAGTAAGAAGTGGATCAGAGAAGGAAAAAGTAATCTTGTCCAAAGTCAGTAAGCTAAGTATACATTCTGTGGACATAGCTTTGTGCAGGCATAGCTTCATGTACTCCTTGTAAGTTGAATTTTACTTCCAAGCTACAATTGTAGTTAACTAGGCTTATTCAAAATTCTCAGTTAGGATATCTTAGTAACACATCATCACCCCCAAATGTTAACAGCAGCAATTTCCCAGTTTTTGCTAGACATCAAGAACTACCTAGGAACTTACTGAAAAAAAAAATACCCAAGTCTGAGACCCCTCTACAACCTATGGAGCTTTAACCTATGGTTAAAGCTCAGAACAATGTGCTTTAATTCACCAATGACTCTTGGTAAACCATCAAACATTATTATAACTGAAATGCTGGATTTATTCCCCAGGACTGGCGGACATCTGGACAGACATCAAGGATAACTTAGTCTAACAAGTAGCAGACTAAGAATGGTAATCAGTGGGTTTTTCCAAAGGCAGAACTGGCAACAAATACAGTCCTGCTGATGGAGCCAGTCATCATATACTTTCCATGTCTACCACAGTCCTGATTCTAAAACTTGCCATTTTGGCTTCTGGGTTGAGCCTGAAAACGAATGGTATCTATCACATCTAGTCATGCTTCACTTGATGATGGTGACATATTATGATAAAAACACAATTAACTTACTACATTATTGCAAGAGCATCAGCGTATACTTCCTCCAACTAATATGACTATGATGTCACCAGGCAATGTAACTTTGCAGGACCACTGCTCATGTACGACAATCTGTCACTGACCTAAGTGTTCTTAAATGAAATATGACTATGTTTTCACCACAATTTACCAGTTATTCTTCATTTATCATCTCAGTGACAAAGATGTGTTTACCACTCAGAGCTTCAGTTTCTTCATTTAAAACAGGGCTAGCACTATACTTAATGTACAGAATTGTGGTTAAGACTGGAGAAAACATTGGGGCATAAATTATGTATCCAGTAAAGCATCTGGGATATAGAAAGCACTCAATAAAATTGCAGCTCTTAATATTACTGTTTAGGTTGAATAGTTTAGGATGGTCTAACCAATCTATAGCTACCTTGCATAACCCAGCTGGCCATGATGAAGTCTGCAGAGTTATGCTAATCAGCCACAACAACTGGCTGATCACTTGAGAGGGTCCTGTTGAAGAGGCTCCAGATGATTTGGGTATCCAATCAGTGGCTGGACAGTGCAGCAATTTAGAGATGTGTTTGTGCCCTCTGTGATCATCAGCATTAGTCTTCTCCATGAGTCTAAGAGAAGAGCAGACTCTCTCAAACCCAGCTCTCTTCCCGTAGCTCTGTATCTGGCCTCATTTTTTTTCTTCACCAAAACATACCAGAAGTTAACCAAACAAGAAGAAAACTTAAAATATTTATATCTTATCTTATAACTGAAGAAATGAAGCATCATCGTATCCATCTGAGGAGAAGATAGGAAAATACACTTTGGGGTTTTACCTCTCTTCTTAAGGATGTGTTAAGTCCGTCTTCCAGAAGCACTCTTTGAAGTTACTATCTCAAATGGACTTTTGAGTCAGCATACACTGTTTGCCTGGCTTTACAGCCCTTGAGGAGAAAATGAGCTAATGATGACGGTAGAGGCAAATGGGGGCTCAGATGTCAACTGTCATGTCATGTTTGCCCTGCTGCAAAGGCAGCAGCCGTTCTACCAAATGTATCCCTTGTTTTCCAATGGAAAAAGAATACTTTTCCAACCTTAAATCCTTGTTCCTAAGTATGTTTCTTACCTACAAATAACATTCCAAATGGTGCCTCTGTATTATCTCATTCATTACATTTTATTAAATTCACTTGAAGCGCATAACAGCCATGTGATTAATTTTTTTTTCTGGAATGTGAAATGTTGGTTATAGTTAACCCTGATGCCTAAAGAATCATATATTGGGTCCTAAAGCCCAACTCAGAACCCAGGTAGATATCTAGAGAGACGAAAACCTGTTTGGGGAGAATCCATCCGAACCATTAGTTGTTGAAATGGCTTCCCGGCATTGCTATAAATGCTTCTTATCAAGACACAGATCTTCTTGCTGTGTTATGGGGACAGCTCCTATAATTTGCTGCAATATTAACTGGACAGTATATGCCCTAAACAATAAACTCATAAGTAATTTCAGATAATCAAGCATTTCCTGCCTCAAAAAGCTAGGAAATTAAAGAAGATGCTAGGTGAGCATAATATTTATCCTTCAACTCTGCTAATTCAGAGCCATGTTTCATTATATCCCCTGACTCCTAAAGATAAATTAAAATGATGCTATTGGTTCTACATCTAGAAAACTCAGTTGCTACAGGTAAAAGAGCTTAAAAAAATCATCTCCACTTATAGTCTGCTATTAGTCAGTATTGGCCCAGGGACCCAGCATCGTCTCTAGGCTGCTATCTTGGCACTTTTCCTAAAGTAGAAGCTTTCCTGCACAGTGCCTGGTGACCTTCTGCCTGCTTCAAGGTGAGGCTCTTAGATCCTTAGATTGTGCTGTCAGACAGGAGTTGAAAACTTTCTTATGCTAGTCATCGGGGCAGGATTTAAATAACCACATATCTCATTAAGAGTACGTTTTACGGTATTATTCAACAGTCTATTGGAAAAAGCTTATGACTTTCTGGGTAAGAGAGTGGCTTCCTCATGCTAGCGAGTACCCAAGGCTCATTAACCCCCACTAGCACTGAGGGACTTACAAAGGTGCTCACAAACCCTAGCCTTAGATGGGCCTATATCCACCGGAAGATCCACTCCCACGAGTAGCGGACGAATCTTCTTTTCCTGAATCATCGGTTCTGCAGGCCTTGGTGTCTGGAGAAAAAGGCTTCCAAAACAGTCTCTTCTGACTTCGGTATGTTGAAGAGAGCCAAGAGTCTGTTGTGTAGCCCAGCCCATTCTTATTCCCTGTACAGAGTCATCACAGCTTACATGCCTTGTATGACAAGGATTGACAAAGATATCTCTCCAGCCCCTGGCTTCTTCTGTACCAGATTCATGTACCCACAGGCACCCCTGTCTGTATGCTGGATGTCTAATCCACAGCTCAATATGGCCTCATTCAAAATAAAGTGATTGGTTTCTGCTACCTAGTGACCTCACTTTTCTACCAAACCTGTTCTTTCTAGATCATACTTTTCTTGGGAAAACAGTATCATCATCCAACCAGGTGTGCTGGGTTCCTTTTTCCTCTTCCCCACAGTCAATCCCTCTTTAACTTCTTCCCTCTACAGTTGCCAGTTGATCAGCCCCACTTAGCTCTTCCTCCATCTTCTTATAGTCTACACAGCCACTTCTTTGCACCCAGATTCTGCAGCAGTCTCCTATTGTCTCTCTCCCTAGTCTTGACTCAGTTCGGGTCTTGTATGACTTACTTTCCCCTGGAGCTTCCCTTTGCCATTTGCTTACTACAACACCAGGAAAAGTTTTTAAATGAATATTCTAGGCTGGACCTTAGTCCCTAGCATTTTAAGATGTTTTTTTCTATTTCTTCGAATATTTTGAATAACCCTTTATCCTTTGAAATCTGACAGGTAGGCAAGCATATACTTTAGATACTTGCCAGGGCGTTCTCCATTATGGATACAGAGACTTTTAAAATGTTATTTTTAACTGTGTTATTTTTAAATCACATCACTCCCATGCTTGTAAATACCATAGGAAGAATTTGGTATGGAACTGGTGCTACCTATTGTTTGCATGTGTTCTTGTGCTAAGGGGTCGTATGCTTGCCGCAGAAATGGTGAAAAGAGCTTTAGAATGAAATTCAGAAAGCTGGGCTTCTGGTCATTACTCACCGTGTGGCTGGAATCGATTTCTGGACCCTTGTAGCCTCCGTTCTCTTGACTGTAAAATAGACATTATACTACATGGCAATTCAAATAGGATCAATAAGATGATTAAGTAATATGTAGGTGTCACAGTACTTTGTCTACTGGAAACTGGTGTAAGGAGCAGGAAATAATTACCTCATTCTTCACACACCGAATTCAACTCTGAAAAAAAATGGAATAGAAGCGGCCAGAAGATGAGGATAAATGGGGAAAGTTCTATGAGCAAGGGAAGAAATTTTTTTAATTTGCCCAAAGTACTTGCGTGTGTGTGTGTGTGTGTGTGTGTGTGTGTGTGTGTGTAAGGCATGAGCACAGTTTTTATATTACCTTACTATATCATCAGTGATAAGAAATGATTTCACTTCCTCCCAATTTCTATTTATTTATTTGTTTCCTGTATTCTTCTCAATATAAGGGGTTTTTCTTTGTTTTTCACTGAGCTAGGAAACCCTGTATTATTTTTATAACAGAAAAAGCAGGAGGTACTAATGGTTTACATTTTTCAGTTTTTAATTTCCTGGCTTCTAATAACTCTCAAAACTAACATTTTCTGTATTACATTTGAGTCACAAATACTTTACAGATTACCGCCTCTTGCTGCTCAGTGGAGCCTAAAATAACATTTAGAGATTTACAGGTCATAGTCTGTAGTCTTAAGAAGGCATGATGCTCCAAATGATACTCATGGAGGTATATAGGGCACCATAGCTATGGGTAGATACAGAAATGGCCCTCTTGTAAGGTAAATATAGTTTTTTGGAGAGTGAGCACCCAGAATCCTCAAGTTACTTAAGGAAGTTAAGTCTCATGTGAAATTTAATGATTTGTCCACATATAGTCCAATTTAATTGGGATGATATTTTATAGAATCTGTATTATCACTCTTTGTAATCTGGTATATCAGCCACTTTGGATTTTGTTTTTAAAGTAATGACCATACTTTTCCATAGGTCTTACAAGTTTGTTTTTTTTTAATTACCTATATCTTTCCATGCCTCAATCTTAGCCTTTACCATTTTGAGAGCATGCAACATTGGGCCTGCGTTCACCACCTTGAACTCAGAAACATTATTATTCCCTAGTAAGGCTAGTAGACTTCATGCTTCAAATAAATTTAGAAATTAATAAAAAGTCTCCTTCTAGAGCCACCACTTTACAATCTATACTGTAAAGCTTTAAACACTGAACATTCTTAAAGATGTTCAGTTTTCTGCAGTAGATGACAGTAGGCAGAATACAGAACTGTCCTCAGCAGTACAGTTATGTGCTGCTAATGCATATGAGCTCAGGTCTAGATCATACTGCCTGTGAGACACATATGTGTGGGTAGGTCCTAGGGAAAGGGCTACAGAGGTAGTTGTTAGGTTTTTAAAAAGAGGTGGGCGAGTAAAACTGCACCAGCACGCACGTGGTATTCAGGTAAGGGGTAGGTTTATTCAGTAGACCTGCTGGGACCAGGCAAGGTTGGCACTCCACGTGGCTGGGAAAGAGAGAGGAAAGAGCTAGAGCAGAGAGAGAGCAGAGAGAACCAGAAAAGAAGAGCAAGAGCAAGAGGGCGTCTGGGCCTGGGCTAGGCCTTATGTAGGGTATGGGCGGGGAAAGGTGTGGCCACATCAAATTCAGATGTGACCTCAGCGGATGCAGATGTGACCTCTTCCAGGTGTCCCAGTTGCCTAGGTAACGCAGGTACTGGGTGGAGACTTTGCTGCGAGGAGGGTGGAGTCTGCTTGCCATCCAGGGGCGGACCTTACAGTAGTTTTCTAATGTCCAAGAAAAAAAGTAGGAGACGGGGGTGTAGGATCATTGGAAATTACTTCCGAGCCTCAGGCATGAACACCCAGTCTGCCACTTGCTTAACCACAGTGATGGGGTCAAAAGGGAACACCACATGCCCAACTCAAAGCCAGCACTATCCTGAGTGGGAAATTATGCCCTGTCATTCTGAATTAGCAGTCATCTACGCTCCCTTGAAGAACATACAAGAATCACATTGATTCCACTATTTCCTCTCTTCCCATCCCATTTAACATGGATTTGGTGTTGTCCCTACAGAACTTACAAGATTGATCTATGGTTAACAGACCCACTTTCGAAAGAATGATATACTCTTAGAACAGAGCCCATGAATATGCACCAAGGGGATACAAAAGAATATGAGCTTTAGAGACAAGTGGACCCGAGTTCAAACCAATCCTCCTTCCTCCAATTGTATTCAATGTATGGCAGACCCCAGAAGCAAAATGTCTCTTAGCCTTTATTTTCTTAGCCTGAATCATGAAAAGGTCTCTCATAGAACTGTAGTGATGATTACATAAAAGTCCATTTCTAAGGTACCCAGCATTGGGCATATAGTGGACACTAAAAAGAAGAGTGCATCTCTTTTCCCTTCTGTTTGATATATTGATGAGTTTAGGGCCTTGGGGTATGCAGCTTACAGTATATCTCAGCCATTGAAATGACAGCTATGCAAATCCTCAGTCTATCTTCATCATTATCTTTTGCTGTGTTTTCCCATGAGATAGACACTGCCCTGACCTTTCTCTTCTGCACCTTCACATTTCAAGTCAGATTGCCTCAGGGTTCAAGAAGTGGCCACACTAAAGGGCATCTTCATATTTAATTAGCCCCCCCCCCAAAGAAGTGGAAACAGAATTACTTCACCTTGAGTCAAGAGTTCCCCATGGCTTTGGTATTATCTCTCCCCAACAGGATGCTAAAGATCTGATATATTTTATTTCCAGATACTCAGTACCAGCCACTTTCTTTACTAACCAAGAAAGTCTGAAAATGGAACCTCGACGGCAGTCAGGTTAGGAGTCTGGGCCATCCAGGGACACTTCCAGAGGAGCCGTGTTAAATGGCCCTAGTCACTCTGATAGATTCCCTTGTCTTAATCCCATTCCAGCAAGTAGCCATCTGGAGATGAAGTGTCCTGTGCTTTCCAGCATGCTGGCCCACGAAGAGGTGACATCAGTAGAGCCAAAGGACGCCCACACGAGCATAACTTTACAAGGAGAGATTGAAACAAAGGAAAGCTAGGCCCCAGATTCTACCAGATTTGCTCTTTACCTAGCACCAGAACTGCCTGTTACCCTATACTAAAAACTGTGGAAGAGGCTGTGTACAGCCAACTCGAAACTTTTGTAAGAACCTGGGAGAGATCCATTTTAAAAATGATTTGCATCTTGTATCTTTTCTGCTCAAAACACAATAGAACTTGTCTTTAATACTTTTAAAGTCTTTTCTTTTTTACAGTCCCTGATTTATTTTTCTCAAAGGGCATGTCTACGTGCCACTTGGCACCCAGCACAAGGCTGGAGTGCAACCAGGATGATGACAATGACGTCATCTAACAGGAGGTGGTCCAAGGAGCAGGGATGCTCAGAGCACATCCTGCCCACCTGAAGCCTTGCAGAGTCTCTGGATTCATGCCCCAAGCCCACGTGAGCTAGCTTCACTCAGCCACATAAAAGTCACAGGATAAGAGAAAGGAGCTGAAAATACTTTGTCCCATTCTGTCTGTCCAGACCTTCTTACAAACTCTTGGTGGGCCAAAACAAGAATACTTGGCAGAAACATGATGCCAGCACGTGTATGTGTGCATGTGGTTGTATGTGTCTGAAGAATTGATGCTATGCGTGAGTGATGTAAATGAATGCAAACCTCCCTGTTATTCTCAGGCTCAGGGTGTATTTCAAAAGACATGAGTATCAAGTACAGCAATAGCATTAGACCCATGGAGCATTTACTCCATGGAGATGAACAAAAGGGGTAAGTCTGTAACAGGTGACTTGTAAATGATGTTGAGCTGGTGGGGGTTTTTTCTCTCTCTTTTCCTTTGTAAATGTAAGTGATAATTGGGATTTGAATTCTGGTCTTGCTCTTGATAGGCAAACACTATATTCCTTGAGCCAAACCCCCAACTTTTTATGCTTTTTATTTTTCACAAAGACTATCCCTTTTTGCCCTAGGTGGTTTCAGGCATTCTCCATCCATCCGCCAACGCCTCATAGATAGCTGAAATTGCAGACATGTATTAATTATCATGCCTGGCTTGTTTGTTGAGATGGTGTCTTACTTTTTTGCTAGTGCTGGCCTTAAACTATGATTCTCTCAGTCTACCTGTTCAGTAAGTTGGGATTGAAACATGAACCATTGTGCCTATCTTGCTCTTTCTATTAAAATTTACAGATAAGGCAATACCATTTTTTAATCTTAAGCACTACTTTTCCTTCCTTGCCAGTGCATGCCCAGACTACATCTTAGCTTCTCTGAATCATTGCCTACATCTCATAAAATTCTAATGCATTTGAACTCTTCCATGCAGTGTTGTTTTTTTTTTAATAAACTCACTGCTTCGTGCTGCCATTTCCCTAATCCAATTTCAGAACATTTTACTACTTCAGACAGGTTCTTGTGACTATTTACAGGTGACCCTTGTATTCTTTGTCAGTCCAGGCAAAGCCAACAATATATTTTCTGATTCGATAGTTCTGTCTTCTCTCAAAATTTTACCTATAGCAATTTTAATATTTGTTAAAAAAATCACAGATTCACTATCTGCTTGTAATCATACTTACTTGAAAACTACATAATATTGGAATTTACCATAACTTCCAAGATTTTAACATTATTTTATTCATTACAATGTCTTCTATAGGTATTTGTAAATGAGAAGTCTATGATATAGTGTTGGTCTTGGCTGTTTTGTGAATCTGTGGAATCGTACGTCTTTCAAAGTACTCCCAGTAGTCTCCTCAACAGTAATCTCAGTTCATATGTTACAGATTGTGGGAGGGGGTAGGAGTATCACAGGATGTTACTTAGAGTTGTCACTAGAGACTGCTAGGGTAATACTCTATGCTTAATGAACTATAAATACTGAATATCTGTAGCCAATTCATTTGGTTGATCAGAACACAGTGCCAAAGGGGCAAATTCCAAATCTCATCCATGGCCACAGGTTATCACCTTATAAATGCTGGTTGTTGACCCCCTGATCAATACAAATCCATCACATCACAACCCTTAGGAAGAGAGCAGAGATGGAGGAGGCCTATTCATCAGAAGCCATGGGCAGGGGCCCTCTGCACAAAGAAAGATACATTGCTGTTCATTTCAAAGGAAGAAAACTAAGGCTCTAAGAAATCATAATTACCCACATCATGGACACTACATGAGCAACCAAATGAATTTAACCCAGTGGTATTTTTAGAACAGAGGACAAATAAAATATGAAGTCAATTTAAAAGCCAAATCTCACATGTGGCTATAAAAGAATTTTACTATCATTTGGGATAATGCATATTATAGAAAAGAAATCAACGTGGCATTTATGCACAATGCCAGCTGGAATGCTATGATGGTTCCCCAACACACAGCCCTCACCTCCTCCCTCTCCTCAGGAATGAAACATGAGCTCTGTATTACTTGTGCCTTGTGGTATACAGCCACCTTTTCCAGCACATGGTCTCCAAATGCTGACTCTGCTAACAGCCATGTTGGAGGATTTATATGTAAATTTCTATTATTTTGTGCAGTAGGAGAAACTCGCTTATTTGGATTCTATTGTTTACAATCAGGAAATTATGTGTTGTATTTGTTTTCTTTTCCCTCCTCTTCTGGAACCCATGAGAACTTTTTGGCATGGCCCTTCATAAATTACAAGCTAGTATTAGGTTATCATTGTAAAAAAAAAAAAAGTGTGGGTTGAGACAAAAAGCAAGACTTCCTTTAGTTCCAGACGGCAATGATTCCCTCAAAAGGCAGAGGACTAATTCTAGTTTTGCCAGTCCAGAGCAGTAGTGTTGAGGAGACAGATATCCACAAATGTCCAAATTGATTGTGAAAATATTCTTGTCTGAAAGTATCTGTGCCTGGTAAGGCTTCAAGATGGCTAAGGCATGCAAAGCAGAACCCCAAATTAACCCACTTGTCCATCTAGGGCTCTGTGGCTTAAGTTGCTGAGGGAGAGCCAGCACTCAGCATGAGATTTCACTAGAAGTTTTTGGAGTTACTACTATGTATTTTGTACTTAGAGAATTCTACATTTAGAGAGAAAGAGGCAAATGACCTGTCATCAATAATAGAAACCAATAAGCTGGTCCTTGGTGGCTTACACCTATAATCCTAGCTACTTAGGAGGCTGAAATCTGGAAATAGTCACTGTTTTGGAACAAGCTCTTACAGAAAAGTTCCATTTCAAAAAATAACCAGTAAAATGCAGGGCCAGAGGCATGGCTGAAAGGGTGGAGCACCAGCCTAGCAAGTACAAAGTTTTGAGTTCAAATCCTAGTACCACCAAAAAAATAATAATAATTAGAATTAATACTTCTCCAGTATCAAGGGTTCTTGTCCTGACAGTAAGAATTCATGAACTGATTCTACCATGGAATATTAATGACAAAAACTATGTAGCATATAGCAATTTGAAGTTCCTCTTACAATGCCCATAACTAACCAAGAAGCTTAAAACTAATCTGAAAAGCAATGTGATACTTGTAATCATCAAAACTTCAAATGTTATCTTGGGGCTACTCATTCACTCCTGTAATTCTAGCTACACAGGAGGCTGAGATCTAAGGATTATGTTTCAAATTTTGGCTAGCCCAGGTAGAAAAGTCTGTGAGAATCCTACCTCCAATAAGCTAGCAAAAGGCTAGTTCGAGTTTTGGGTTAAGTGGTAGAACCCCAGCCTTGAGCAGAAAAAAAAGCCAAGGATAAGGCCCAGGGTTTGAGTCCAAGTCTCAAAATTGGGACAAAAATTTCAAACAGTTTTGAGTGATGACACTAGTCACTTATGGCGTTCAAAAAGAAATTTATTCCATCTTTTATTTTTTTTAATTAAAATAAGCTATGAAGACTGAAAGCAGGAGCTCTTGGGCCTGCCAAGCCCAGTCTTCTTGAGCTTTTTACTTACCTGTTTTCTTCACATCTAAAATGGGTCACGGCACTGTCACCATTTACATCTCTTCAGGGATAACTTTAATGGGCAGTAATTTTCAGTGGGTTGTTTTGTTTTGTTTCCCTTTACAATTCCATTCCTAAGGAATCATTAAAGAAATCAGACATCAATAATTCCTTGACTTCTGGAACTCCTCTTGGAAACCAAATAAGGATTCCCTTTACCTGAAGCAGGAAATTGTGTGTGTGTGTGTGTGAGAGAGAGAGAGAGAGAGAGAGAGAGCATATAGGAGTGAGGTTTTCATCTTTACTCAAGGGTCATAACTCAAGACAAAACCTGTTTTGGGCCCTCAGTGACAACAGAAGAATTAGCACATATGGAACCCATGTCTATCTAAAGTTCAAGAGTGTACAGAGGAAAGGACAGAATTGAATGGGAGAATAATCATTGTCTAAGTAACACCACCTGCCTTGTAGCCCCTGGGAAGATGAGGAGATCTCAGCTCTGATTGTTAAGAATTGTTTTAAGAATTTTAGTGCATGACTTTATAAAGTTTGAATGTTTTCTCCAAGGATGTGATAACTCCCCAAAAGTTAAAAATCATCAGTGTAAGCCAGGATGTATAACACTGACCGAGTCTCTGACTCTATTGTGTCATAAAAATTGCCAGTAATATTGAACAGGGTGTATTGAGAGTGAATCATGTTAATTCATTCCCTTAAATGGGACATAAGAAGGAGGAGAGACAGAAGGGGGCAAGAAGGGAGGGGGAGAGAAAGATTGAGAGAGAGGAGTGAGGGAGGAGTTCCCACATTGGGCAACTGTAGTACCTCCACCAAGCCTGCACACCCAAGTTGTTTCTGTTTTTGTTTTTGTTTGTGTGCTACGTCTAGGGCTTGAGCTTAGGGGATAGGTGTTGTCCTTGAGCTTTTGTGCGCAAAGCTAGCACTCTACCACTTCCAATCTTTTAGTGGTTCATTATGGATAGGAGTCTCATAGGCTTTCCTGCCCAGGCTAGCTTCAAACCATGATCCTCAGTTCTCAGCCTCCTGAGTAGGTAGAATTGCAGGTGTGACTGGCCCCACTCCAGGTTGTTTTATGAGCAAAATGACCAGCACATCAGGAGCATCCATGCTTTTGATCAGCTACTCTTGACTTGTGATTTGCTTAAGTTTTACCTATTCTTCCTAGAAGGGCCTCAAACTGTGGGTGTTTGAAACAATTCCTCTCATTGCCATATGGTAGAATTATGGTTCTCTACCCTTAGTGTAAACAAGATAATAGTTAAAGGGTTTATTTCTGAGTCCTGGGAGAGTGTGATTAAGAATGAAGCCCCAATTCTACCTTTTTTTATATTTTGTGTCAGTCATAGGGTTTGAACTCAGAACCTGGGCACTGTTCCTGAGCTTCTTCATGCAAGGCTAGTGTTTTACCACTTCAGCCACAGCACCACTTCTAGTTTTCTGGTGATTAATTGGAGATAAGAGTTTCATGGACTTTCCTGCCTGGGCCGGCTTCAAACCGTGATAGATCTCAGCCTCCTGAGTAGCTAGGATTACAGGGACAAGCCACCCGGGCCTGGCTACCAAATACGCATTTTTTAAACAAAAATCTCCATGTTTACAAACATTATTGACATTAAACATAGTTTTTGAATTATAGGCATCGCTGTACCCCCCCATTTATAGTATTGCTTACCTAGTGAAAGGGATGACTGCTAAATTCAGTTAAAGCATATAATTTTGCTAACAAGTCTTACCTAACATTCAAAGGTAAAAGGCTATCCTGCATGGTTTAATTTCATACACATCGATAGTTTGAGCAATAACAAAAATCTAAAAGTCTCAAAATCTTTCCTAGGATTTTAAAGTATTTCTAATGAAGCAAGATCATATACAAACTCTGATAGAAATAACACCAAAAGCATATGTAGAAGTCCAGTGTGCTATCCATTGCACAACAGAGCTATTGGTATATTCTGTAGACCCTTCAAATAGTAAGACCACAGAGAATCTTAGAGATCTAATTCTTCATTTTAGATGAGCAATCTGGAGCCTAAAAATGTGAGGTAGCTTGTCCAGAACAGAAAGATATTTGGAAAAGCTGGTGTATTTCCCTTTCGGAGGCTCCTTCAACCTATAAACTGTGACGCTTATCCTGGGCTGTGTCTTAACTTGTCAGTAATTCATAGGTGCTGGGGAGAAACAACTGAATCACCATCCCCAGGCTGGACTGCAGTTATAATCACTTCCAGGCTCATTTCCTGAATGCATATCACATCAGAGTTGGGCAGCAAGTCCAGGGAGCATGCTAAGAGCTGCAAAGTAAGATAAAACCTCTGTGATGAAATTTTTGCCTCAGATAATACAGAAACCTCCTATGACCTACAACACCCATCTTATAGAAGAGATGCTCAAGGCTTAGTCTATCTGTAGCTATAAAGTTTGTATAATACAGGTAAAAATTCCTGGAAGACAGGAAAGGTATTTTTCTTGCATATTGACCAGATGACTTGGCCAAAGTTGTATACAGTGAATTTGAAAGAGGTCTGCAGAGAGCAATTATGTCTGAACTTCATGATGTATGGCTTAATGCCAACCATACTGCCTTTTAAACAACCCTTCTCTCTTATTGATTTAGTCATGTGAACTAAGAATATGGGGTCAACTAATCCAAATGATTTTTGGAATTCAGGGTCTGGCTTGGAGTGTATACATAAGAAGACATGTATGCAATTGTCAACATGTCTTAAATTGAACAGCTGATGCCTGTATGTCTGCATTTAATAAGCTAAGCTCTGGATATGAGCATGTCCCTTTAGAGACCAAGGAAGAAGTTATGTCTTGGGTTTCCCTTTGGACAGCATTGTTCAGCCATAGACAGGTTCCGGACTTAGCGTTTGGGGTATGCCTTGGAAGCACCTGATATATGCTGAGTAGTGCATTGCTCTGTGTGCTCAGCAGCAAAGCAGCAATTGAAAGTGATTTGGAGAGAATCCATCACACTTCATTTGGAAATCAGAAATATCGCTGTCAGAACTAAGGTTCATGTTTTGAATATGCATGTTCTTTCTTTAATATAGCTTTGGAATTGAAAATAAAAATAGACGAAAGGTCTGCTGTATAACCCAGATGAATAAAACCCAGAACATGTTTTATTTATGTAACAAGCTTATCACCTTGGCTAACAATTTTTTAGGGACTCCAGAGGAAGACATTTGAAAATAGGAACCTGTTCTTTTAAGTAATATTTTTATGTAATATTTGCACAAATAGGTTATTGAAAACCTGAATGAGAGAGAAGAAAGTACTGCAGACGTGCTGTGTTCGCCATTTCAGCCTCAAGGACTGGATGGGGTTTTTAGGGGCCCACAAATGCAGGAGTCTGGGGAGGAGGCAGAGATGTCTATCTGGATAGTCCAGGGGTTCTGAATGGAGATAGAGCACCAAGGAGTTCAGTGCATCACATCCTGTATCGTGTGTCACATGCCAGGGGAGGGAAGGAGGTCTGTGCATTGGAACACCTAGGTAATGGGTCTCTAGAGCATAGAAGGGAATCTCCCCTCCTCTCAGCTGCCCCACCTAATACAGCCATTTGTCACCACCAGCTAGCCTAGCAGCTCCTTCACTTCAAATAAGGGCAGGTGCTCCTAGCAGCAGCCAAGCCATAAGCTGCTTTTCCTAGGATTCTTATTCCTTTACTTTGCTGCCTGTCCTTGGAGAAGGAAAGCAAAGTTACTTCTTCTCTTTATTGAGGCTGTTGTTGCAGCATCTCCTAATAACTCTTCACCATGAAATGCACACAGCCATTAAGATCTGTCTAGCTTTGCTTTAACTCGCCAACGTCTGCAGCCATCATGACTGGGCTGCAGTGTGAGAGCACAGAAGCACGTAGAAGCAGAAGTCCAGAGGGCAGATCAGCAAATCACCTGTGCCTTCTTTCCGTTTTTGTATGAGTAGCCATCTGAGGAGAATCTTTGTAATTTCTAAATGGATGCAACAGGAAAACCTAGAATAGACTGAGATCAAAGAAAACCTTTAGTCTTTAGAGGAAGCCCATTCTCAAAGCCTGTTCTCACACATTTGAGAATCAAATATATTCAATAGGAAAATTCACTATATAGTCCAAATTCTTGAACAAGGGCTGTAATATCACCATGTCACTGTTTCCAAGGTCTTAAACAAGGGCTGTAATATCACCATGTCACAGTTTCCAAGATTATAAAAGAATGCTAATAATGTCTAGTCCCTAAGAACTGTGGATGTTAGAGAAAATACTAAGTACATACATAAATATTATATACATGCATTCACACACAGACACACACACACACACACACACACATAATCTCGTTGCAGAGCAGTATCTGGTGGGGAGAGAGGACAGTACTGGGGGTTTAAACCCAGGATCTGGTGCTTGCTAGACAGTCTCTACCATTTGGGCCATACCTCCAGCCTTTATTTCTTTATTTCTATTAATATTCATTGTTTATAAAGAAGGAATTTCATTGTGGCATTTCCATGCATGCATACAACATACTCTGATCATACTCACCGCCTCTATAGCTTTCTCTTAACCCCTTTTCTCATAATTTCAGCAGGTCTTATTGCCCTCTTTAATACTTGAACCATATTTCTTCTCACTTGCCATGTTCATTCGTCCTTCTCTTCTATCTGCTTTCCCCCCAATAGAGCCTATTTTACTTTCCTGTTATGCTGTTTCTTTTGTGTATATATTAATTGTATAAAGGAGTTTCACCATGTTATTTCAGATGTCATTATAATATGCCTTAATTAGAATAACCTCTATTGTTGCTTTCTCTATTATTTTCTCTCCATTTCTTTCTCTTTCCCGATCCTCTCAACCTCATATTGAACAAGAGCTTTCCTTGAGGTTCTTTTTGCCATCTTCATTCATAGTTTCAATATATTTAGAATTTATTCACCATCTACTTTTTTTCCTCTCTCTTTCCCCTTATGCCCCTAGATAGTCCCAGAGTTAGAATCATGTCTTTAGGTCTAGCTTTCACAAATGAGGGAAAACACCCAATATTTGGTGTTAAAGTCAAAAACTTAAAAGTTTGTCTCATCTTGTGCAACAGAATAAACCCCAGTTCCATCTGTTTTTCTTTTTTTTTTTTTTTTTGGTCCAGTCGTGGGGCCTGAACTCTGGGCCTGGGCGCTGTCCCTCAGCTCTTCAGCTCAAGGCTAGCGCTCTACCACTTGAACCACAGCGCCACTTCCGGCTTTTTTCTTTTTACTTATGTGGTGCTGAGGAATCAAACCCAGGGCCTCATGCGTGCAAGGCAAGCGCTCTACCACTGAGCCACCTTCCCAGCCCTCCATCTGTTTTTCTCCACATAACATCATTTTATACCTTTCTGACATGAATGTACCAGATCTTCATTGTTTCCATTTCTTTATAAAAGGGGCATACAATCTGCTATCCATCCCAGATAGTGGTCAGAGTCCATGAGATAGGCAGGCCTCCAAGGCTGACCAACTTCCTTTCAGAAAGAACATCTTATCACATAGCCTCTCATCAACCTACGTCACCTTCTTACTCGTCATAAACAGAGAGTCTACAGATGGTATGAACTTGCACCTTTTGGGTGCAAGTTTTTTTTTTTTTTTTGGGTCCGGTCATGGGGCCTGAACTTTGGGCCTGGGCGCTGTCCCTCAGCTCTTCAGCTCAAGGCTAGCGCTCTACCACTTGAGCCACAGCGCCACTTCCGGCTTTTTCTTTCTTTTTGCTTACGTGGTGCTGAGGAATCGAACCCAGGGCCTCGAGCATGCAAGGCAAGCGCTCTACCACTGAGCCACCTTCCCAGCCCATGGGTGCAAGTTTTTTCTTGAGTTTCTTTTTGCCATCTTCGTTCATAGTTTCAATATACTTAGAATTTATTCACCATCCACTTTTTTTCCTCTCTTTTCCCCTTATGCCCCCCCTAGATAGTCCCAGAGTTAGAAGTTTTGGATGCATTGGAGGCTTACCAGGACTGGGTGTGGCAAAAATAAGAGCAGCAAAGAGAAAAATCTCATCAGGTATTATACAGCTGTATATTGGGGCACAGAACATGCCAGGAGCCTCAGGAAGATGAGAGTAGATGATGCCGCATTTGGGAGTTCTGTACTACTTGCTATTACTGGCTTTGCAGATGTGAGTTCACCTTGACCATTGTTAACATCTGTAAGCCTACTGCACAAGGCATTTTGAAAAAACTAGCTGAAAGGAAATGGATGTCAGTAACTAGTCATCACATAGGTAAGAAAAGGAGTTCCCTGCAAGTTCTGTTTTCATGCCTAATGGAATTTCCTGTCCTGCCCCAGCATTAAACTAATCCAGATTACTCTTTTTACATTATCTTTCCAAAAAACCACAAAAAGAGCTAAACTCTTACCAACAAGCACTTCTCCTGGAACATTTCAGTTTAACAGTAATAAGCTGAAGTGGAGAATTAGCATCCCCATCTCAGAGATTAGGAAGTGAGTTCGTCCTCAGACACACAGTCTGGTGATGGCGGATCTGAAACTGCTGTGCTTTACCTCCTGTGGCAAACCAACGACTTTTCTCACTTCACCAAGAGACACATTCAGGAGTAATGGTGAGCGTTGAGGATGTTCCTTGGTCCCTATGGCATTGGTACTTGAGGCACAGTAAAAGGTAAGGAATCACAGTTAACAAGCCTAAGTCTTGAAGACAACAGGCTAGAGCTGCAGTGCTGCCTTTGCATCTCCTTACTTGTGGAGTGTTGTTTCTACTCCTTACCATCTCTAAGCCAAGACTCCTCATGTCATAGAATCATCATAGCAGCAAATGTGGGAACATAGGTGAACTGCTTTCCTGTTGCTAGGCAAATGTCACTTGCTATTCGAGTTTGATTCTTTTCCATTCCACTACTGACTTGCTTTTTGAGTCGTTGGAAATCTCTCCCAATGCCAACTGCTGATACAGCATCTCTCAGAAATCATCCTCAACCTTTTGCTTTCAACCTGTAGTGACCTAGAATCTTTAGGGATGTTACTAAAATAGATTTCTGGGCCTCAGGGATTATGTCCCAGCACAGTGGGATAGAGTCTTGTAATATTCAGCTTTCAAGAGAGCCCCACTCGATTCTGGAGTTGCTAGGCTGTGATTATGCTTTGAAAAAAAAAATACTATCCTGCTAGCTCCTCATACAAAGAATTATGGTATGAGCTGACAAAGAACTTGACTAGCATCATTTTTCTCTGTCAGTCACACTTGGTTCCTGATACTGACTCAAAGGAACAGGGAAGTTCGCGGTAGGTCACTGGGTTTGTAAACCGGGTTTGAATCTAAGCTACACAGTTAAAGCTCCCAACCGTCCATGAACATCTTTAGGAGGTGGAGCATCATCACCTTCTTTCTTCTTTCTTTACAGACACATTCGCCAGCAAAGTGGCAGCCATCCAGGACCAGTATGCAGATGCGTCCATAGGTAACGTCACTGGCAGCAATGCGGTGAATGTCTTTCTGGGAATCGGCGTGGCCTGGTCTATTGCTGCCATCTACCATGCGACCAATGGGGAACAGTTCAAAGTGTCTCCCGGCACGCTAGCTTTCTCTGTCACTCTCTTCACCATTTTTGCTTTCATCAATGTGGGGGTGCTGCTGTATCGACGGAGGCCAGAGATCGGAGGTGAGCTGGGTGGGCCCCGGATTGCCAAGATCATGACTTCCAGCCTCTTTGTGCTCCTGTGGTTCTTGTACATTTTATTCTCCTCCCTGGAGGCCTACTGCCACATAAAAGGCTTCTAAAGGAACAATCAGATATAGTAACTTTATATATATACATATATATACATAAAATTATGTACAATGAACAGAGGAAACTGACATTTGTCATGTTCACTTACCTGCTGATGGAATCCAGCTTCAAGAGCATACTCTGTACTAGGGCCGAAGTCAGAAACCATCACCTCCCATTCCCGGGGCATCGTCATGTTGAACAAGATGTGGAGGCAGGGCCATCTTGCAGCTCTGTCTAAAAGGGCTGTACGCTCTCTAGGTTCAGAAATGGCTAAGGTTTTGGGTTGTTTTCTTGTTTTTAATTTTGTTTTCAGTGGGGTTGGGGAGGTACCTGATGTTCTGATGTTCAACTTTTGTTTCTGTTTTGTTTTGTTTCTGCTTTGCATTGTTTGTGTTGGGAGGGTCAAGGTTCTTGTTTCTCCTTATGAAACATGATGACCCATCCAAAGATACATGGGCTTGACATAAAATTTGAAATCATTAAGAGTCTCCTCACCTCTTCCAAACACTTGTCCATTACTTTGGATTAAGAAAGAATCTGGGCATAGAAGAAGGATGTGTTCTACACTATATTACCAAACTTCTCAATTGTTTCCTGGATGTGCTTAGAGACGAAGCTGCCTCTGAGAAGAAGCATGGGAGCAGGAATGGAGCCAGGAAGCCACCGTTCTAGAGTCTAGATCTCTAGGATATGGTGCCTGGCACGCTTGTTCAACAGGTACAAGGATAATGTGCCTAGATTCCCAGAAACAGGCAAAAACCCTTCCTTTCTGATCTCTAAGCTCTGGACTGTGATGAGCCAAGGCCCTTATTCCTTCCAGCTAACCCGCCAGGTGTCCCATTTCAATCCTCCTCCTCCTCCCTACCCTGCTCTGTGCAAACAGAAAGACTATCATCCTTTTCCATTCGCATCAGTATGTGTTCCAGCCCCACAATGCTGTTGCCTGGGATGTGTCCATCAGTTTTATTTTTGTAAGGCATCCATAGCTTGCCCAGTCCTGTTGCACTCATGACTAAACATTTGCTCCTTCTTCATGTGCCTGTTTGGGAATGTTGTTGTGATACTTGTTACACAGTGCATGGATGAAAAAAAATAAATAAAACAATGCGTTATCTGTATATAGTAGAGTATAGAAAATACCATCCTCTCATTCAGCAATGTTGATGGGACATTGAAGACATAAATGAGTTTTTCTTTTCACCTGAGTTGTTACTTTTGTGTTGTTACTGAGTTTGAGTATTACTAGGGATAGAAGAAGAAAATGGCTTACTATCCATGAATCTGCACACTTGTATCTAAGAAGCAATAACTGTCACGTGGAAGATGTTAATGCAATTGAGGGGATAGCAGGCCAGCTGCCAAGCTCCCCACAGAAGATTAGCCATGTGGAACACATCAGAGGTCTCTCATAACCACCTATAAATACAGGTAGGCCAAAGAAAAAAAAGCACTGGAGAGAAGTGGATGCATTAGATGAGCCTGGATCTTCAGAGCCACTGTTCCCAAACACCCTGTTCCCCCAAGTATTTATTGCACATCTGCTCTGTCTGGCACAGATGATAGTGCTAGTTTGTTCATTTCATTTTATTCTTTCATGTAAAAGACTATTTTGAGCCCTCTTTCTTGTCCTATCCAGTCCAGATCCCTCTGAATTTGTCAGTAGTCCCTGAGTAAAAATGAAGCCAGAGTGACCAATGGGCCTTTCAAAATATGTCTCCTCTACTTACGATAAAGAGAAGGCCATCCAATGAGATTAGTACCTTCCAGGAGGATTGCAGAAGATAGGTTTAACCCTTGAAAATGAATGGCTCTTTCTATGTCAGAATACCAAAGAGCTGGACAAACGCAACATCCCAAAGTAATGATTCTACCAGTGAGGAGCTAAGGAATGAGTGCTCACCTCTCAGACTTCTTCACCTCTAAGGAGTCCCAGGCAGGAGGCATTCCTGGTCCTCCATTCTGATTCAAAAATACTTCAGAATAAGCCCTTGAGACTTCTTTTCTCACTCTTCCATGCAGTAATCATGACCATTCATCCTTTCAATACGCATTTAGAGATTGAGTGAACAATGAAGCAGCGGTTGCCAAGTCAGTATGCCAGATCGTGTGCAACCTCCCAATGCCTGGATCATAACTAAGACAGCCTGGATTCCTGGTCTCCAGGGATATTTACTCAGTGAGTGTGATTGCCACATTGATGAGTACAAGTTAGCATAGCTACATTGAAATAGTTTTGTCAAGCAAACAGAAAAAAATTATGAAACTCAACACAAACACACTAAAACTGAACAAATTCAGCTGCCTAAATATCCAAGACACTTTTTAAAAGAGGGTAAGGGTTTTGTTTGACCAACTTGAAGAAATGTACATCTCTACCCAGTTTAAACCAAGAAGGGCAATCATGTTGATGATACACATCACTGAGAAGGTGCAGATACTCCTAACTTTTCTCTCTGTGGCAAAAGTCCTTTTCTGTGACCCATTCCTGACCTGCCATTGCCCTTCCCAATACTGGTGACTACTTTGGGGGCCCATTCTAACTCTTTTTTCTTGTTTGAGATTTTAAAAAATGGTGGCTAGTCTAGAAACATCGAATAAAAATAGTCAAGGCATATAAGTTGTTTAAACACTAGAAAGATTTCCTCTCACTCATTTTTAGCCATATTTGAAATGTCAATAACCCTGTAGTCAATCTTTACAGAGGAGTTTAAGAGATTTCTTACTATTGATCAATTTCAGTTTCAAAACTTTTCATTTTGTTTGCCTTTTCAAGTTTCGTAACTATAGGGAAAATATGATTCTGGTTGTCCAGGGTTGTTATTAATTATTATAGTTGTGTAAAATTATTTCATTTTGTTTGATTATTTTATTTTGTGTTTATTGTGCACAGCTTTGGGGGGGGGAAGTGCACTAATTGTGCTGTTCCTTATAAATGGTACACATTATTGACACAGAAAAATAAAGTTTCTAATTGTTTATGATCTAATCACTAGTGATGCCGCATTATCTGTACTACAGAATGTTTTCTCCTCATTGTCATCTACTTCATTTCTTTTGTTTCCATGTTCTGAAGAAATAAAGACCACAAAGATATTACTGTGCAGTTGATACGCTTATGCAAAAGAAAGTAGACACTGGGTGTGCAAGCTCTTCCAAATGTCAGCTCTGTACCCATCCAACATTCTTTTTAATGTCCCAAGAAAATACAATGTCAGCAAATTTGTCTATCTTACAAAAGTTAGGATAAATGTTCCCTCCATTTCACCAATCCTTTTTACAATCTTTGAGGATAGCTCTCTATTCCTTCTTTGTGTATCCCAGAACATAAACTAAAATAGGTACAGGTCAGGTAATAGTTTAGCATGCAGGGTATTAACCTCAAGTCCCAAATAACCATTGGGAATGTAGTTGCCTTCCAGTGGATGCTCAACTAATTGGGCTTTTTATACTACATCCCCTTTAATTGCCAATAGAACTTCTTCCTGTCTTATTCTGACTATCTAAATTATGTTATTGATTTCATGTCTCTATAATCAAAACAGAATAGGAAGGGGTGGCAACAAAAAATGAAATAAATACTTGTAGGGGAAAAATACAAACTGTTAATATAATAGAACCTAGGTATCAGATACAGGAAAATGATACTTTATACATCTGAATAGCTTTAAACTTTTCCATAGAATCCTTCCTTTATCATTATATAAATAATGTACTAATAAGGAACAATTAAAGTGTTTTCTTGATTCAAACAATGAATATGCTTCCTGGGTACAATATTTGGTTTAACACAAAATTAGTAGCCAGTATTTACTTCATAAATAAAGAGCAAGATGAGGAATTCAATAGCTAGGGTGCCCATGACCACTAGCAAAGTAAGCTGTCTCAGTGACAATGAGCAAACATGAACTTATTCAATGATTCTGATTCAATCTTTCCACCAGTGAAGACTTGATAGAACTTTGCTATCAGATGGTGTGACACCCTCTCTCCATGGACATAACAGCCACACTGTCTTCTGTGTACTAGGCATAATCCATTGGTGATTGCACAGCTCAAGGCCCCTGATCCTTTAGATATCAAAATAAGGTGAGACTGACAGCTTTGTTCTGCCCATATCTGAGTGCTTTGTTGGAGAAACTAGAAACATTTCCTTGGTAGATAAGAAGGCTTCCATTTTCTGACAATGGCAAAACTTGCCTTCATCAAGAGTTCATTTCAGCCCCGTGAAGACTTCTTTCACACTTTGGGAACTGGAGATGTGGAATTTCCTTTGATTTTGAGTTTTGGTCGCTTATCATGAGCAGCTGCCTCCAGAACAAGCTCTAAGTTTAGTTTCAAGACTTGGAGAACATGTCATCACTTTGTGGTTGAGAATATACAACCCTGTCTCTCATCCTGACCTTCAACTGGCATTCAGTTTTCTTTGTCATAAATACTTCCCTTGGCCAAGTCATGTTACCTGTTGGTAAACCTGAGCAAAGATCAGCTAGGAAATTCAATTTTTTTTCAAAAAAGTGAATCTATTGTGCAGAAGACATAAAGTCCTATTTGTGTTACAGACACATGACCATAGGAATGGATTCATTAGCTTTTAAATTTTGTTCATGGACTGTATTTCTGCTGTTCTTTTCTATCATGCATGTATCCCTTGTTGTCAAATTCATTGTCATCACATCCCCTCAGCACATTCTGAATACTGAGTGATCCTGAAGGTATCCTACACTGATAGCAGGGGAAGAGTAGACAACTGAAAAATTAAATATTACAGGGTTTTTTCAAAGTTTTATCAGGCTATGGCTAACCATACCCCAAAGCAGACAGCATGATGTCTATAGAAGGAGCAACCCCTGAGTAGTGGGATTCCCAAGGGAGAGAGTTTCTACTCCCCAGCTCACAAGAAATGGTAAGTATCTTTCTGTGACTGTCTTCTCTCGGACTACCAAGATGTCCAAAAAGCTTCAGACACTCTAAATTTTCAGTTTTGTCAAAGATCCTCTAATTCAATCTTCTAAAGGGCAGTGGTCATATAAATCATTGTTGTTTTTTATTATTTATATTTGGGGAAAAAATCACTTCAAATTTATACCTTTCCTTTCTTTCCCTACTACCCATCTTTGGAATTCTTCTATTGGCCACTCCCATGAGACTCATTTACCCTAAGTGATGCCTGCTATTACCTACTCTAGCAACAGGTTCAAGCTGCAAATGATGGTGCTGTACTTTCCTCTGAAAGTGAACTTGTCAAAAGAAAATACATTTGACCTAGAAAAAGGTCATTAAACATTGAATGCTATCTCTGAAAAGGTTTGGGATAGCTGCAGTTACATACTATAGCTGTACTATTTATTTTATTATGCTATGAGTCGAGCGTTAGTGCCCACCAACCTAGGCTTCTGTTCTATCAGGATATGCAGGTATCGCTTGGGAAGAGCAAGAACATACATATCTCCAGCCTCGAAGTTTTTATAAAGATGAGGTGTGTAAATTTCAGAAAACCAATATGTAGTAATATGTAGAAAACCAAAAAGAAATATGGGTGGGTCAAATGCTTCTCTACGAGTCTTGTGTTCTTGGTCTGGAAAAACACTCAAAGATATTATTTAACTCCAGCATTACTAAGCCAAGTTTGAAGCTAATACAACCTATCCTTCTTAATTTATTGACTACAAATCAGATATACCCAGTCAAATCCAAGAATGTACTGGGAAAAGGAGAGATTAATTTGCTAGGATGATTTTACAGCCTGTCTGTACTGAAGTTCTCTATTCATAGGTAGGTCCAGAGATTTGCAAAGACTTTTCCTTACATTCTCATGGGCTTGGGAGAGATAGGAAGGGATGGGAAGGGGAAACAAAGGAGGAGGCAACAATGCTTGATAAGAAATGTACTCATTACCTTGCTTGTGTGATTGTAACCCCTCTGTACGGTATTTTCACAATAAATAAAAATGAATAAAATGTATATTGCATCCCTTGCCCCTCCCCCAGTGAAGCCACGTAGTAGTAGAGACTAGTTCTAATTTTCTCCAAAACTGTTATATGCAAATCAGATTTCTGACTCCCTATCTCATTCTTTCCAGATGGAAAGAACAATTCTATTAAGTAACCAAATATGCAATTACTTTTCAAAATATCTCCCTTAAAAAAACAAGGATAATAAATTGAACTGTATAAATATCAAAGATAAAAACGACATGATCCAGATGGCTAGTTTTGAGAAAAATAATGTTCTTTGTGGATATCTTTATATGCTTCTCTTAGTATTAAGCCTTGAAAGATACTCCAAGAAAGAAATCTTGAAAGATTTTTGTATTGCAATAATGCTCATATAACTGAGTCATGCTGCTAAAAATAATTGTATAGGTAAGCATTATTTTGTTGACATGATAATTTTTAAATATATTTTTATTGTGAAAATACTACATAGGGGTTACAATTACATGTGTAAGATAATGAGCACATTTCTTATCAAACATTGTAGCCTCCTGCTTTGTTTCCCCTTCCCATCACTTCATATCCTCCCCCCTCCCCCCCCCCACTAAAGTTGTAAAGTTCGTTTTTCGACATAACGACTCGTACATCTCATTGTTGCAATGGGTCCTCCTGTATCCCTGTTTTAACAATTTGTTTTTTCCCTTCCCCTCCACATATACCAACATCATATATAGTGAAAGCAGGGGTTGCAGCATGGGGGAGGGACACACAACACAACAAAGACATAATTATTTTTAAAAGTGAGAAAATTTGACATGAGGAAAATGTGTTCAGTAGGATTTCATCACATATTACCCTTCAACGTTATTACATTTAAGCAAGATAGATTCTACTTCCAGAGACAACTGTACAAATGTAGCATTTATTTGCAAGTTTTTATAAAAATTAAAGCTGGCTTTGACAACCAAAAGAAAGGATACGTTTGGTACACTTTCCATTTCATTGGGTTATGTAGAGGAGTACACTAAACCTGTACAGATGTCTCATAAAAATGTTTTCAATAATTCCTTCCCTTCCATTTCTTAAGCCATAAAATGACTGAATTTCTCAAGTTGATAATTTGATAATATCCTCATTTATAAAAGAATGGCTCCCTTTTGATATTATTTACATACATTTCAGGGTGCATTTTAATAATTAAATAGTTGGTATATAAAATGGAGTATTGGGCTGGAGTCTAGCCCAAATACACCACAAGGACAGACAGCTCCACCAGCAGTTAGATCATTCTGAAAACACTGGTCTTAGAAGACACAGAAAATATAAAGTGTTTTCAGTCTTACTTCTAGTAAAGCTTCTATTCCACCAGTGCAAAATAAAGGAATGGTAGTTAGAAGATGATTTCTCTGAGAATTAGTCATTGTTTAACTGAGATCCTCGTTATTCCATCTCTCCTAAACTATAGAGATACATACATTAAAAGAAAATTATATGTATGGAATAACCACAAAATGCCTATGGGTTCCCAGGAGTTCATGCCAGGTTAATTTCCCTTTTTTATAAATGGAAAAAAGTAGACAGGCATGCAAGGAAGCACATTCTTATGTTCTTTTTTAGCTAAAGATGCAAATTCAAAACTGTTTGAAAACTGCTCAGAATAATGTTATTTACCTATATTCTTCCTAAAATGGATATAAAAATTCACCTTTCTTCCTTTTATTTAACAAGCATTTCTATTAACAAACCTTGAGATTTGATTAGGGATCCTCGTGTGTGTGTGTGTGTGTGTGTGTGTGTGTGTGTGAGAGAGAGAGAGAGAGAGAGAGAGAGAGAGAGAGAGACAGAGACAGAGACAGAGGAGAGAAAGAGAGAAGATGGGAGGAGAGGAGGGAGGAAGGGGAGCAGATGGAAGACAGCTCAACCTCAAAATCAAACCTGTAAGTGAATAGGATAAGACTCTTTCATTTCCCCTTGACAGTACAGTACTGAACTTGCAGGCAACCATGCCTGGACTTTTCTTTAAAAATGTGTCTTTTTCTTTTTTTGTTTTCTTTTCTTTGGTTTTGGTGCTGGTCCTGGTGCTTGACTTCAGGGCCTAAGCACTGTTTCTGGGCTTTTGTGTTTCTCCTTCAAGGCTAGCATTCTACTTACTTGAATCAAAGCTCCACTTCTGGCTTTTTGGTGGCTCACTGGAGATTAAGAGTCTTAAAGACTCTCCTGCTCAAGCTGGCTTCAAACTGAGATCCTCATATCTCAGCTAGGATTGCAGGGGTGAACCACCAGAGCCTAGCATATAAACCTGTTTTGACATATTGAGTGAAAAGAAATATGAGCTCCATCAGTCCACTACTGATACCCAATCAATCATTACCATATAGATTTCGACTACTAGTTAGCTTATACATTTTCAACTGAACCGGTCCCTGACTTGAAGATAAACTGGTTGTCTTATCTCTGGCATTCTTCCTCCAGAACCCTACAACAGGCCAACTAGCCCTTACAGCCTTCAGGGATCAAGTCAGAGGGGTTAATATCGGTGACAAGTCAGTAGAACTTATTAACCTCATTACATATTAGGACCTATTTGTGATGTCTACACATGGAAATAGTGGATTTTTTGGTGCCAGTCCTGGGGCTTGAACTTGGGGCCTAGGCATTATCCCTAAGTTTTTCTTGTTTAATTTTTTCCCAAGAACCTCGTGCTTTACCATTTTCAGCTTTTTGGTAGTTAATTGAAGATAAGTCTCATGGATTTTCCTGCCCTGGCTGATTTCCAACCACAATCCTCAGATCTCAGCCTCCAGAGTAGCTAGGATTACAGGCATGAGCCAGTGATTTCTGGCTGGAAATTCTTGCTGCTATTTCCTCAACAGATCTTTTATGGTATGAAATCCAAATTTGTAGTGTCATGAAAAAAATGAAAGTTATGTTTTTAGCTGCAATTTCTGTGGTGGCTAGCAAATTTGCAAAGAAGTTTTCTTTGAAGTTACTGTCCAAAACCCTGAGAATGGGGTTTCTTGCTGTTATCAGCAATCTTATAGGAAATTTGACACTCCAAATCCTCTGTGAGACAAAAAGATACTATGGGAAATGTTTGTATGAAGCTTAGAATATTTCTCTTTTTTTTCAGATTATTCTTACAAATTCTGTAAGAGATATACTGTTTTTTCTTTCAAAAATAGGTATCTGATCAAAATTGATGAATAATTTTTTCCAATAACTGGTTGCATTTTGCTTAGAAATGAGTGTTAGCATCCCAAGAAGCTGTGAGAATCTATGCAGCCGTGACTCTTCTTGGATGCCCCTCTTTTCCTACTTCTGAACTTAATCCCCATCACATCCTTTAGAAACCACTGCAAATGATGAGAGAAACTTTATAACCACTAAAAATTAAAAGTTTTAATTTGCTTAAACAAAAAAGAGAATGGCTTTGAAATACCAAATCTGAAGTAAAGCTTGCAATTTTGCAAAGCTGTCCCAAAAAAATGTACATTAATTATTGAGGCACATGACTTAGCAACACTAACCAAAACACTGCTTCCTCTATCCCATTCACACAGCTCCAAAAGGCAAACAGCTGAACAGGGAACATAGGTCACTATTAATGTCATAAGCATGCCCCCATTCAATTACTGGAGGGGATCAGTAACTAGGTAAGTAGTTGCTTATCCTCAGGTCATCAGCATCGTACCTCATCCCCTGTTATATAAGTTGAAAGTGAACAAGTATTTTGTTGCCTTAATGTATTACTTCTAGTGAATCTTTCTACTCTGCCTGACTCTTTGCCTGCATGCAGTTAGCTCAGTTACCTGGTTGTTGCTTGCATTGGGGAGGAAACCTTTCTTTCAACCTTGTTGCCATGGAAGCAGTTTAAAAAAAAAACAAAACAAAACAGAATAGCACGCCTGTTCTCACTGTATTTGATGTCAGTGCCCTGCATCTTGTATATGCAGTTTTCTAATTTGGGGCAGAGAAGGGAAAAAACAAAATGCTTAAATAGGGATACAGGGAATATAGGGATAGGGGAAGAGAATCACAATTGGCTTGGATTCCTCTAAAGAAAATGACAAGATATTTACTAATTTTCAAAAACAACCAAGAAGGAAAGGAAGTTCTGCAAAAGCTGCAAGGCTCAAAAGCCAGGGCTTTGGTTAGCTTTTTGATGTTTCACCCTTCCTGGTAAGTTTTTATTCCTTAATCTGCCATGGTTCCCAGTGGAATAGTACTAAAGGAGAAATAACACAGCCATTCCAGAGCTTGTAATATAAGGAGAAAAGAAAAAGATGGAAGGTTCATTGATGGAACTAGAAATTTTGTACAAAATTATACACTCTCCTAACTGTACATTAATGTTGTACTCAGTAAACAGCTTTTTATAAAGTGACTGAAACTAAATAAACATCAACTGGTTTAATGAATTGGTGTCAGGAATTAAACCAAAGAGAATAGGAAATTAGTAATGATGTGTTCTAGGATGACAGATTCACTTTATATTCAATGAAAATGTAAAAGTCAACACTAAAATAACATCAATTCAAGGGAGTAGCACAATTTTAAAATCAAATGTCAGAATACATTGGTTTTTTCTGACATAATTCTACAAATCTCAAGCATTTGTTTTTGTCAAATTATTAGGTGTGGTATGAAGGATTCAAGACAGTAACTTTTAAGAAAATTAATATAGCCCTGTATTTGGTCAGGAAGTCTAGTTATATTTTAACTAAAAATTAACCTTTTATTTTCATTTAGAGATTTTTTTAAATCAATTTGAGACTATCTATTGAAGCCATTCTAAAGTTTCCCTATCAGGGAACTTTTCTCTAATAAAAATAGAAATATTCGTTTTCTCCTTTTTTTTTGTCAGTCATGGGGCTTGAACTCTGGGCCTGGGCACTGTCCCTCAGCTTTTCAGCTCAAGGCTAATGCTCTACCACTTAAGCCACAGCGTCACTTCTTAGTTTTCTTGATTTTACATTGTCTTTAACCAGTGAGATAAATGGATTTCAGATTCTTCTCACACATCCCAGAGACTTCTAGGAGCCAACACCACTGTGAAGTGAACAGGATGTCTTAGTTGATATCAAAATTGATGGATAATTTTTCCAATAGCTGGTTGCATTTTGCTTAGAAATGAGTGTTAGCATCCCAAGAAGCTGTGAGAATCTATGCAGCCGTGGCTCTTCTTGGATGCCCCTCTTTTCCTACTTCTGAACTTAATCCCCATGCACATCCTTTAGAAACCACTGCAAACGATGAGAGAAACTTTATTTATAACCAGTTTGGGAAAAGCTTATTCCAAATCAGGATTTCTTCTTTTTACCCAGCATTGGCACTGGATTTTCTTTATCCATTGCTCTTTAGACTGCAAGGCACCTGGCTTTATGTCACTGAGGTACAACTCACTTAACAGCATCTGGAGAAGGAATCCTCTCTGGATACCCGATGTTCTCTTCCTTTTAGCATCAAATTGCCACCACAGAGAAGACCCCCTGGGCTTTTCTACTTTGAAAAGGAGTCATTGTTATAGCAGCTTGGGAAGCTGCAGATCTCTCTGGCTATGCATTCTCTCATCCTGATATGATGGGACTTCACCTTGGACTTGGCTTTCCTAAAAACAGGAAGCCTGACAGAATCAATGGGTCCTTGTTGGGAGATAGGTTGGCTCAAGGTGCTTTTGGGTACAAAGAGTAGCTCCCTACCATAGTTGGTTGCCAGTAAACAGTGTCATGCCAAGAAAGCTACATAAATCTGACAGGAACATAAAGCTTTATTTTGAAATCATTGTGTGTATACTTCTGGAGGGAGAAAATGTCTCTTTTCCCCTCAGAAGAGGGAAAAGTTTCTTCCATTTGAAGAAATATCCAATAGAAAATGCAATGAGATTGAAATAGATTCCAAATCAGGAGCTTTAAGGCTAAATCCATTCTTCTCCAGGAAACCATTATATTTGCACAGCTTCCTACAGTAATTCCACTGCACTTATTATTCTCTGTGCTTAATGACAATCTTAGAAGAAAGAGCCTAACAGCAGTTATTTTATATCAAAGTATGTGACTTACAAAAGTGCAATGACCATGCAGAAAGATATTTAAAAGCATACGTAGTCCAAAAGAAGATGAAAAAAGAATGTAATTTGCTGCTACCTATTTGATTGTCTTTTAAATGCCTCCTTTGTTATGGAGATAATGAGGACTCCAAAAGATTTCACACAAAGGCTGAACTCACATCCTTAGCCTTCATCTGAGATGCCACGGTCAAAGTACCTCATTGGCAAATGAAGTCGCACATACAGAAAATACAGCAAGAAGATATAGACATTTTCATGGGGGAAAAGAACAAACAGCCAGAGTAAACTGTGCTTACGTAAACAAAGGATGTGTCAGTGGAATGAATGAGAACTCTCTCTTGAAATAAGCCCAATTGATATGTCATAGGAAAATGGCAGGACCATTTCAACAGCAGTGCTGTAATATATTCCAACTTTATTAGCACTGAGGCACAAAGCCAAACTTGTCAGTGGAAAAAGTAAACATTACAGACATGGCAACAGAGAAAGTCATCTTAACAGAGACAGAGAATTCAAATATAAAATTTTTTATTGTAAGTAGAATCATTTCGATGGCTGATTCCCAGGACACAAATATTGCACCCCTCTCTCTCATGATACATTTTTATAGGGAGCTGCTCTTCAGCTTTCCTAGGCATAATAATTTTATATTTCAATAAGTTCCTTACGCATTTGAATTTGACACTCATCTCAGATTTGATTAGGGAATACTAAATTGAAAAGGTAGTTTTTTCTGTCATTTTTTTAAACAAATTCATAACATAAGCATTTCCTGCTGATGAATGCCGTAAGCAATAATAGTCATATGGTCAATCAAGAGCAGCAAACCTTTGGATAAATTGAGCCTTCCTTCCAGGCAGGCAGCTGTGCATTCACACAAACTCATGTCTCTCTTCTTCCTTTTGAATTGACCTATGTCTTCCTAAGTTTTAACTGTGGATGTTGACAGTGAGGTGAACTCTTCACCAACTGAAGGTCCTGGATAAATCTTTGAGTTCTTTTATCCAGTTACTCCTTTACATAGGCCTTACATTTGAATAACTTCAGCAAGTCTTGTACTAGAAGGAATCAAGCCCACAACCTTGTTTGTTTTCAGTTGAGAAACAGTGAACAAATTTAGCTGCTATGTTAATCATCCCAAATTGAAAGGGAGAATATCACCCAAGTAACAAGAGAGAATTTTTCATTGCTAAAATAATATGGAGAAAGGCATTTTAGATATTCTTTAGCATATAGGAAAACTTTACAATATAGAAAATCATGCTCTATATGAAAGCCAGAGGTTACAGTATGAGTTTAAATTCACATTTTATTTACAGATTTACCCTGTATGCTGACATGCTACTTAAACTGCTAAACCCTTAACTAGCAGCAAGAAAATCTATTCCTGAACTACTTTATCAGAATTTCTGGGGGAAAAAAATCAATATGTATCTTCATATTCCACATGGAAAAGCTTTGTTGTAAGATGATTCAAGCTAGGCACTGGTAACTCACACCTGTAATCCTAGCTACTTGGGAGTCTAAGATCTAAGGATCATGGTTCTAAGCCATCCTAGGCAGAAAAGTCAGTGATATTCTTATCACCAATAAACAACTCAGAAAAAGCCAGAAGTGGCACTGTGATTCAACTGGTAGAGCGCTAGCCTTGAGCACAAAGAGGCTCAGGGACAGCGGTCAGGCCCTAAGTTCAAACCCATAGCAACAGCATTAGCAACAAGTTTGTGAGAGATGTAAATTATCACCTCAGGCTGTAGCCCAAGTGTACAAATCAGAAACTCTTCATGTAGGAATAGCAATATCAGTGCTTAAAAAGCCCTTTGGATGATTCTGTTGCAAGCTGAAGCTTAAAACTATTGATCTGCACAGTGCTGAGTGTGGTCAAGAATAGACAGGAAATGTATTCATTACCTTACTCATTTAACTGTAACCCCTCTATACAGTATCTTTACAATAATATATATATATATATATATACATATATATGAGAAAAAGAAATAGTCAATGTCATCCACTGTTGGATTCTGCTTCCTCCTAAGAAGAGTAAGAGATTTTTAAAAGCTTAAATGGTAGGCTCCTGCTAGGTATACTGTACTCAGATATATGATCAAAATGTCTGTAGTTCAAACTTAGCCTATCATTTGAAGGAAAACTAATCTTATTTTTTTCTGATATAAGTGTACTTCAGATGGCTCTATAATAAAGAGATTTCTGATCAACTTTTCCAGTGGTTTACAACAGCAATTTCTTTGCCTGACTACTCTAGGGCTCAGAAAACAACCTTAGACACCTGGTTCTGAATGACTTGTGGCCACTTGTTTTAGTGCTAAAGCGCTGTTTAATAAACAGTGTGGAGTCCTCTGGAGTGACAATCTCCTGGTGTGACAAGTGGGTTTAGACTGAGATAAAAAGACTATAGGTTATGAGTGAATTCTGTCTTTCAAAAGAGATCTTCAAAAGATTCACATGGCCAGGTGCTGGTGGCTCACACGTGTAATCCTAGCTACTCAGGAGGCTGAGATCTGAGGATCATGGTTCAAAGCCAGCCCGGGCAAGAAAGTCCATGAGACTCTTATCTCCAATAAACTATAGAAAATCAGAAATGGCGCTGAGTGCTCACCTTGAGCTGAAGAGCACAGGGAGAGAGCCCAAGTCCAGAGTTCAAGCCCCACGACCAAAAAAAGATTCACATAGCTCATAAAGTTTGAAAGCTACAGATGATGCAAATATGATTGCAAGTCCCTTGGTCTCCTTTAGGCTCTCTTTTGCATTGCTGTAAAAGGGGAATAATAGAGAATCTGCAAATTAGTTGACTTAGAAAAAGATCTTTAAGATTGAGAAATGTGTTTGTATATGTGTGTGTAGTTTTTTAAGTATTTAAAATCATCATGTGTATTTTGCCCTTTTGATCCAGAAAACTAATCCAAAATATGGAAAAGAAGGCTTAAAATGTAAACTCAGCAATGATATTTTGAAGGGGAAAAAAAAACCTTTCATCCCAGGCTTAGTAGAAGCCAGAATTGTGTGGTATTTTGAACTTGTTGTCTTTTTTCTTCTTCAGAAACTAAAATAGCTGACATGCTATCTAAAATACCTGTTTTTCTCCCTTGTTGGCCAGAGCTTGAATGTTTCTTGAGTGTCTGCTCTAAATGAGAATGGTTTCTCATTGTTTTGTTTCCTTTTGTCTTACTCACCAGACAGCTCCAGCCAAAGCCCAACCTCTTCTTTCTCAGTCTCCTTCATTGCATGCATCTCCATTTGCACATGCTGTCTCCAGGTCAAAAATCTTCACTTAGAATAATCACCATGTCAAGTGGCTTAAGTGATGGAGAATCCATCTTTACAGGAGAAAGGGCTGGAATGTACTCAAATTCATCATAAAAAATCCAAACCCTTGACCTGCTAGCCAATTCTTGTAGTCCATACACCCATAGTGGAGTTCCAGAAGCAGCTTGCCTTTGTCCACAATCCATGCTTTGTGTTCTTGACACAAGCCTTGAAGTCTTGAAATAAGCCTGGGTTTACACTCTCAATTAGAAAGAGTAGGAAGAAGAGTTTAATACTTAAAAGGCCTTTACATGTGCAACTTTATAAAGGCCTTGACATTAGAAGATAACAGATTGTTCTTAATTACTGACCATCTTTGCATAACAATACCATTCACGGTGATGTTCAAGGTCAGTGGTGCAATTCAACACTTTTTAGAAAAAAAAAGCCATAATAACAATTGCTGGCACAACTGTTATTGCAACAGGACTTCCCTGGGTTTCATCTATTAATTTTTTAATACTATAGGAAGTTCACAGGGAGGAGACATTTGTGGCTTTTTAAACAAGGGCAAGAGAAAGCGATGGAATATCATACATAGAGCATACATGCACAAAACTGCAGTGTGCCACTGGTGATGTCCCCAGAAGAGCAATCAAGAAGAAAGATTTCAAGTAGGAAGCAAATCCCTCACCCATGATAGTTACTGATGTCATTTTTTCCCCAATGGATAAACCTGGATACATTTAAGAATGAACGTGAGCCACCACTAGAGAAAAGGCTGGCATACCATAGCCAGAAATCCCCTTTTCCAAGAGGTGGCCAAGAGGTGATCATGAATTCTACAAATGAGGCAAAAAAAGAAAAAAAGTGAAGAGCAGTCTATTCACATACTATATTCATTGTTGAAAGAATATATCAGAAATAACCTTCAAAGACAAAAAAGGGAAGAAGGGGAAGAAAGACAAAATTTAAGAGAAGGAGCCCTAAAGCTATTTTTAATATCTTTACTGCATTTTGAAATTCCAGAATGGTGGATTATTGGCAATGCATTTGTTTACTTCACTGAATTTTAGTTGAGTCTTTCCTGCCAATGAATTGAATCTCTTAAGAACTGTCATTTTGAATATACAAGAAACACACAAATGTGTACACATCCTATATTTCTCATTTTATGGGGAATCTCGATGTATAATAAAGAAGTTTCTAGTACATTGTTTCATAGTGCTTGAGTAACAAAATATGGGGGAGAATATAAGTCCACATAGATCATGGTGTTGAAATGACAATCCTAAGTAACAATGTTAGAAATGCCTGTGTAAAATACCATCTCTTGGATCAATGGATCCAACTTCAAATTCAACTTTCAAAAATGAATAAGTACTCCTTACATTTTTGTATTTCTGTGGTATTTTCCTATTTATCCTAAAATAGTGAATAAGTGACTGGACACCTGACACTACTTAAATGGAAAATGGACTCATTTAAATGTTCAATGTGGAGGAAGTTATTTATAGTCTCTGCCAAAGAAAATTGTGCATGATCTGTAAAATATAGACTAACTTCTTTCGTTATGTGTGAGATTGGGAGAAATGCTCACTCTTTCATCCTTTTGAAAATGAGTATCTTCTATTTCCAAAGACCAAGGTAAATACTTTTAAACCAGTGTAGTACATGGAAGTTTTGAAAGTAAGAGGCATAAAAACCTGGGTTAATAGCACAAAGGTAGATTTGAAGAGTGGGTATCAATGGCTCACACCTGTAATCCTAACTACTCAGAAGGCTGAGATCAGAGGATTGTGGTTCAAGCCAGCCTGGGCAGGGAAGTCTGTGAGTCTCTAATTCCAAGTTAACTACTGAAAAAGTGGGAAGTAAAGCTGTGGCTCAGGTGGAAGAGCACTAACCTTGAGGGAAAAAAAAGAAAACATAAAGCTCAGGGAGTGCCCAGGCCCTGAGTTGAAGCCCTAGGACCAGCACCAAAAACAAACAAACACTAGATTCAACTTCTAACATTTAATGGAAAACTTATCCATCTTTTCTCCAATTCTTTTACTGTATTAAAATATTTGGAGAATTTCAGCTTAAGAGCACTGACATTAATGACAGATCTTGTCTATCATGGAAAGCATTAAAAATGTTCCCTTTCAAGCACCTTGTGTGGATAGAAATGACTCACTGATTTTCTCATCTAACTGTGCTGCACAGATTAACAGACTATATGTACCAACTCAGTCTGTGCAGTTAGCAAGAACTAGCCATTAAAACATACTTAAATGCTTTGTAAATAAAGTTTTTGACTATGATAGTTTTGTTCACACTGCTGTCTTTTAAAACAAGTAGATTTTATTTGACTTTTTAAAAAATAATCCATTATAAATTTGGTGTTGCTTTGTCAACTATGTGATTCAATGTACACTCAGCCATATTCCTGTGGAGAACTATCAATCCAATTGACTGTTGGCATGAGCCAGAAGTTCATTGTTTCTCTAAGGACAGGAAGTATGAAGCTAAAAACCACCACAATGAAATGCGAGTGAAGAAATCAGAAGCCTATTGTATAAAATGCATTTTTTTAAATAAGATACATGAGATTTACACTGCCTGTTAATCTAGTCTCTTTGTGAAATAACCACTGCATACTATTTGTTAAGACTCTGAAACACCAAATATTTGTGATCTTTGTATAGCACCATGTTATAATATGTGATTTCAAATGGTAAACATCTTTGTTGTAATCACGTGAACCCACTGAAGAATAGATTCTTACTGTGATGTAAAATTCAGCTCTCAGAATTCAGATACCCTGCAGCTGCTGTACCACCAATAAAGGAGAATTAATTGGGAAAAAGTTTTTTTTTAAGAATTGCGTTCATGATCACTGTGCATTTTTGTCAAGAATGAATTCAGAGAGTTTTATTTTTACCAGAAATGCTCTCTGCCAGCAAATATAACTGCTAAGTTCAGCCATAATATCATTTCAGTGGTTTGTGGTTTTGATTTGTGATCTAACCACCAAAAAACTGGAAGCTCGGTGCAAAGAATGTCCTAACAAATGTACAATAAATGACTTTTCCTGCATGCTGCCTGAGATATACTGTAATTTGAAATGTCTTATCAAAACAAGTATATATTTCATAACCCAAAACTGACCTGGCAATATTTCTTGTGTGTATAATTGATTCTGATCAATTTACTCATATCAAAATCAGAAACAATGTCTGTCATGTATGTGTGTTATGTGTGATATTTACTCCTGTTAAACTGTAATCTGTGAAGTTATCATTGCCTGAACCAGTCACTTCTGTACTGATTATTGTCTTAACTGTTTTCCTAATCATATCCATTTCCTAACACTGAAATATAAATGTTTGTAAATTAGCCATTCATATTTTATCACTTTTTTATGTCTCTTTAGTGTGTCTCCATTAACTAACTGGAACAAAGAGAAACCAAAGCTTTCTCTGTCATTGGCCTAGCTACATTTTAACTGATGGCCAAAATTCATTCATTCATTCAACAAATACTATCTTCTGTGAATCGAGTTCTTTACAAAATGTTGGAAGAATTCTTAAGGATCAAAGAAATCATTAATCCATATCCCCTGGTGCAGATTTCCAAACTCCCCACAAACCATTCTAAGAGTTCTATGAAGTTGAGAAATCATTTTGTTTCTCTTATGATGTACCAAAGACTGAAAATATATATAAGAATCTTGGGTTATAATATAGTACACCTATCATTCACAGAAATATTGGACCTCAGTTTTTAAAACTAAACAGTTAACAACAACAAACCCAGACTCTGGAAGAAACCCTCAAAACTTTCCTGATTGGCATTAGTAGTTGACACTTGTATTCCTAGTTACTCCTAAGGATGAAGATGAGGATTGAAGTTTGAGGCCAGCTTGGGCAGAATAGTTATCAAATCTTCTCAACACATAGCTAGCCTCAATGGCTCTTACCTGACAGCCCAACATGCATGAGAAGCTGACATCAGGAGGATCATGATGCCAGGCCAAGTCAAAGCAGTGAATTCCAGAGACTTTTTCTCCATGGATTCAAAACTGGACCCAGTGGCCAGGGCTCCAGCAATGACAAGAAGCTTATAGTGACTGGGTCACAGCTCAGGGGTATACATGAGTGAGAAGTGAGACCCTATGCTAACAATCCACAGGCCCACAGTTGTAGCTCAGTAGCATTGTGCTAGCCTAGCAAGCATGAGATCTTGAGTTCGAACCCCTGCAAAAAAAAAAAAAGAAGAAGAAAAGGGAAAAAAATCCCCTTGGTAAAAATGGCACATTGTTGTCTGTCTTCAAACATAATCCTAATCATGCTGCACATGAGTGGACATTTCCAAAATAGTTATTCTCTGCATGACCAAGGAAGTGGGTAAAAGAAGAGGAAAATGGCTGGGGAAAAGATAGCCACAGAAAGGCCACATCACTAGGATGTTTTCTACATGATAGATTTATGCCCATGTACCATAAGTGATTACTACTTTGAAAAAGTGCAGGCATACACACACCTACACACGCCTTCATTCCCACACACAACCAGACACATCCCTCCATAGAACCCCCTTCCTTTTTCTCAAGGAGCTGCTCCCACTGGATTTCAAGGTTAGTTTCAGCCATAACCTAGATAAGTGGGTCTCAATTTTGTCCAAGTCAGAAGACAGGTGATCAGCACCCTCAAGTTATCACCTTCTAGTGGTAACTAGAAGGAAGCATGAAACCTCATGGTGAATGCCACAAAAGCACTTAGGCTAATGAGATGAACAATCTATGTCATGATCTTGGTATTCTAAATTAATTATTGCAACTTTTGAAACTCTTCTGAACACTCGAGAACAATTGTAATGTGTGATTCTCCCAGGTTTTCATGCATTTTATTCATTCACAGGGCACTGGAAGTGAGATTAGATTTATCCATACAGCCATGAGTACAGGAAACAGAACAGGAGCCATCAAGGTTGGTTTGTGGGAGCCAAAAGTTTAATACAAATTCTAGTTTTGCCAGTCCACCTGGGTAATCTAAGAGTCCCTCACTCCTCCAAATCCCATCTTCGTGTTTGTAGAACAAGTAGCAATAAAGTACTAACCATGATTCTTCCTATGGTAGGAAGGATTATATAAGCCAATGAATTTTTAAGGATCTGATATGACACAGTCATTTGACAAATGTTACTTAAGGTTTATATCCTCTCTAATATTTATGTTCCTTGTACATTAACCATGACAATCTTTGACCAAACTTGAGTTGGGCCCCTCTGAGCTCTCTTTTCCACTTGACCTGGTTCTTGGGTACTTTTTAGTCTAAGTTTAGTAAAAATTCTGCTGGATCCATTTAGTAAACATATCACCCACTTGATAATTAATCCAATTTTGTATTTCCACCCAGGATATCTGCTCATCCTTTCCTTGTCTACCCCTTCAGCAAAGTTGCTATTGAGTTAGTCTTGCAAAAACCCACCTAGATTTTTCTGGACACTGGGTCCAGCTTGTAATCCTAGCTACTTCAGAGGCCTGTGATTAGAGGTTCATAGTTTTGGGCCAACCCAGGCAAAAGTAAGAACCTATGCCAAAAATAACCAGCTCAAGTAATAGCACAAGGCCCTGAGTTCAAACCCCAATGCTGACTAATAATAATTATCCCCCTAACCTTGATTTTTATTTTTATTTTTTTGGTCATGGGGCTTGAACTCAGGGCCTGGGCACTGTCCCTGAGCTCTCTGACTCAAGGTTACTGCTGTACTACTTTGAGCCAGAGAGCCACTTCTGGTTTTCTGATGGTTAATTGATTTATTATCTCATGGACTTTCCTGCTCAGACTGGCCTCAAACCACAATCCTCAGATCTCAGCCTCCTGAATAGCTAGGATTACAGGTATGAGCCACCAGCATCTGGCTGATGTTTTCTTTTAATATTTTTCCTTACCCCCAGGTAAAACATGCACTTTTTTTAATTCAAAGTTGAATCTCGCCTTCCACAAAAAATTTATACATAAATAAATCTATTGTTTCCCATTGCAATATTCCTCTCCTTGAATAAAATCTTCCTCACTTTCTTGAACAAATATCTCAATAAGTTTTTTCTTAATAATGCTAAAAGATGAAAGGATATCCGAGTTAAATTCTAACTCCTTCATTGTATGGCCTTTCACCAAAATGTACCAAGTCCTTACTAACAGACAATGAATTACATGCTCTATTTGGATTATATCCTCATCCTCACAAAAACCTTCTGAAAGGAGTATAATTTCCACACCATTTTGCACACAAGAACTTGAGTTTAGAAAAGTTACCTACTTGACAAAAATGACAGGTTACTATGTGACAAACCAGAATTTGGATGCAAATCCATCTGAATCTGAAGCTGAAGCTTATAATTATTTTGGTATTCTGCCTTTTCAAATCAAAATTGAAAGTATCAGCTCCCAGGCTGATATAAAAATGTCATAAAATAATAAAGTGAGATCAAAATCCTCCAATATATACAACCTATGCAATCACCGTGCATACCAGTTTGGTCAAAATACTACATCCAGACTTGAGGTCTCCATAGAGATGTCATTATCATATGTCTTGCCATGGATGGTAAGAAATTGAACAGAAGACTTTATTTAATAGCATTCAAATGCAAGAAGCGCACACTAAATAAGTTTTTCATGCATCATCAAAGTCACCTTGGAAACAGCTTATCCAGTATCATCCTCAATACTTCCAGATAACCATAGAGAAAGGATATATTTATTCCTTGCTGCTTTAGCCTTCCTTATCTGTAGATATCTGATTTGAAAATAAAAAATAAATCTTTCATCTACAAATTTCAGTATAGTACCTATTTTTTGTTCGGTCGTGGGACTTGAACTCTGGACCTGGGCATTGTCCCTCAGTTCTTCGGGTCAAGGCTAGCACTCTACCACTTGAGCCATAGTACCACTTCCTGGTTTCTGAGTCCTTTATTGGAGATAAGAGTCTCACGGACTTTCCTGCCCTGGCTGGCTTTGAACCACGATCCTCAGATCTCAGCCCCCTGAGTAGCTAAGATTACAGGCGTGCAGCACCAGTGCCCGGCTGACTATAATACCTTTTAAATACCCTTTTATAAAGTAATTCAAAACAACAACAACAATGCTGGGCACTGATGCTTCATTGGGAATGCTGAGATTTGAACATTGCAGTTCAAAGCCAGCATGGGGAGGAAAGTCCATGAGACTCTGATTTCCAGTGAACCTCCAGAAAACCGGATACAGAGCTGTGGCTCAAAGTGATACAGTGCTTGCCTTGAGTAAGAAAGCTCAGGGCCAGTGACAGAGCCCAAGTTCAAGCTTCATGACCAACAATAACAAAAACAATGAAAAGTACATTGACTGTGGCAGATAATCCATGAATAGGAGTGATTGATTACAAGTCCAAAAATGGGCTTGGGTATGATAGGAATTCTCTTACTGTGTTATGTGATGCAGCGCTTGTGGACTCTGGGCTTGCTGGCTACAGGAAGTATAGTATGATGAAATCTAGAGATTTTTCCAGTAATCCCTTGATTTTCTTTTTGTTTAGCCCCCAGTGATGGAACATACTTCAATGTGCATTCCAGACTATGATATAGTTACATCATTACATGCTTATACATGCACACGTTTAAGTATCTCTGTAGAAGGTTTAGCACTCAGTGGCAGAGGAAATTTCAGGCCATTGCAAGGAATAACAGTACCCATACCTCCAATAGACAGAAAAATTCACACCCAGCCATTGGTTAGTACCTTATCCAGATCCTATGGGCCTGTGATCCATATCTCATGTGTTGGCTGAAAAGAACATGCAATGAAATGTCTTCAGAAATTCTAAGAAGACAAATTGATATTGTGAAAGTAATCCAAACAAACACAGGCCCGTCTCATCTCTGTGATTCATGGCAGTGGCCTTCACTATTCAGGATCTGACCCAGAGGGAAATTTCTATCCACTCACAGCAATGAATTTTTAAATAGGCCATGTATTCTACACACATACACACACAAAGGACTCTTCCTGGGTCTTTTCTCTTCACCAAAACCAAGATAGCATATAAAAAGAGTCCATCAACACAGAACAGAAAAATACAACAAAAGGTCAAGCTTGCAACAAGCAGCTGCAACTGTCTGACAGCTCTGATGATTTTACTTTGTGAGACAAAAATGTGAACAACCTTCTTTGGTTGCCATGAGAACTAGAGGACAAACAACTGAGCAAGTTTCCTAGAGGGAAAAAAATTGTAGCCATCTGTTTTAAAACTCTAGCCAGCAAATTCCAAGTATATGCAAGTCCCAGTCCCAAGGAAACTAAGACTTCAAGGTGCATTTTTTAAAATGTTCTTGTTAATTAATCTGAGAATGCTTATGTTTGAAGGCCAGAGTGATAAGAAATTAGCAGCTAAAGATTGGGAAAGGGTCTTGATAACTTCTTATTTCCAGGACTGGCCTCAAACTGCCTTCCTCCCCTTCTCATCTTCACACATAGCTAGAATTACATGTATGCACCACCTGTACCCAGATTTAGACTTTTTGACAACAGTATTTGCATTGCTGGATTACTTTTTTCTGCAGGTTTCAATATGCAGATTTACAAATCCAAGCTGGTTCAGAATTGTGATGGCACCTAAGTACACATAAATAAATCACATCATGTGCATTCAATAAAAAGAAAGACTAAGAAACCCCTAAAAAAAAGAATAAGTTTTACATAAAAATATAGAATAAGTTACTTTATGAGAAGGTACAGAATTCAATATACTTCTGTTCATATTAAAATATATTAGCAAGAAGAATAAACAATGATGAGATTGCACATACAAAGAATTGTTCTGGAAACTGTCACCGATAGTGTTTCAAGAATTCCCTTTGGAGACTGGAACAGAAGAGCCTCTGGGAACTTTCATAACATTTGACAATTGCCAAATCCTCATCTTACTAATCCAACACTAGCAACAACAAAGAAGCACTGAATCAAAAGAATTCTTTTGCCTATGAATCCGGATGAGACTCGCCACATGGGCATCTTTTTTTTTTTTTTCTGGAAAGCAGAGATTCCTCTTAGCAGAGAGCCTGCCTCCACTTCACTGAGCAAGCAGTGGGCAGGGAACAACATTGCTGTACCCTCATCCTGGATGCCATGATGTGACATGATTAGTGTTCTCAGCCATACAGCAAGCATCACCAGGGAAGTCAAATATTCTTTAGGCTCTCCTCAATGAGGTGGGGTGAAGCACTTAACCACGCCACACCTCTGTTTGGGGTTTATATGATTTTCACAGAAAATCATATTCATGCAAATGCTCTACCCATGAATGTCATTTACATTCCCAGAAACTCAATTTTCAAAATTGCTGCTGTAGTTGTATATAGTAGTCTAAAAAGAGGGAATCACTTCCGATAGAAGTGTCACAGAAATACTTTCTCAATAAGCTGAGACTGGCATAGCTCACCCTCCTCTTGCGCCATGTTAAAGATGCTAGATGATCCAACAGTTTGAACCTCAGACATAAGGAGCATGGAGAATGATCCTCTCTCACCCCATACCCAGGGAGCATTTTTTTCACAGGGTTTCAGAAAATGAAGTTGATTATTCATGCTCTTCTCTGAACTCATCTACCTCTCCATTGCCCCCATGATAGTTACTGCCAGCTTGCAGACTGGTTCAGATTGGAAATGAGACATTTCATGAATCAAAAAGAGCTCTAGGGAAGGACCTGTAACATGTTAATATTGAAATAAAATTGAAGTTCAATGGGGGTGGCTTGTTTCTCTTCCCAGAGTCTATGCAGAGATATCCTGGCAGAGCATGCTGACTTCCTCTTCCTTTAACTCATCCCAGAAGCATCATCCCAGATGCCAATGTTCTCTCCAGGTTTATACTGGCACAGCAAGCCCCTTCCTACCTTTGTGCCAGGGTCTTGAGAAGTTCACCCAAGAGACATGGGCAACTCCTCCAACAGCCCCATTCCTGTCTTCTACCCCACCTGTGGTCTAAAAAGATGACTTTGCCCAGCTCTTCCTCTTGCATACTGAGGGTTCTCCCAACATTTCTCCTCAGAAAAGAAGTGATCACATTTGCACCTTTACAGCATCTAAAACATGGGCATGTCTATGCAACTTTATTTTGGAAAATAAGGTTCTTTTAGGTAAGAAATGTTAGTCTGAAATACTCACAATATTAGTTTGCATATTATTTATCACATGATAGGTTCAGTTGTAGGGAATAAAGAAACTGGAAATCTATTAAAGGTATATTTATCTCTGCAGTATAACTCTTAAGTGTGACTGCCTCATGTCACTGGAATCAAGCCTTTAAAACACTTGAAAAGGGCGGGGAAGGTGGCTCCATGGTAGAGCGCTTGCCTTGCATGCATGAGGCCCTGGGTTCGATTCCTCAGCACCACATAAGCAGAAAAAACAAAGCCGGAAGTGGTGCTATGGCTCAAGTGGTAGCACACTAGCCTTGAGCTGAAGAGCTGAGGGACAGCGCCCAGGCTCAAAGTTCAGGCCCCATGACCGGACCAAAAAAAAAAAAAAGACCTGAAAAGCTGGGTGCCAATGGCTCACACACCTGCATTCGTAGCTACTCCAGGAGGCTGAGATCTGAGGATCACGGTTCAAAGCCAGCACAGGGAAGGAAAATCTGTGAGATTATTATCTCCAATAAACTACTCAAAAAAGCCAGATATGGCACTGTGGCTCAAGTGGTAGAGTGTTAGCCTTGAGCAAAAGAAGCTTAGGGACAGCACTCAAGCCCTGAGTTCAAACCCCAGGACCAGCAAAAACAAATAAAATACTGGAAAAATCTACACAATAATAAATTTAGTTATGTCTATCACAAAGGATATGAAAAACAAGAATGCTAATGCTTTCCAAGTGTATTTGTGACTAGAAATAATAAATATCAGTCAAAGCAACATCATATACAGATAAAGGGACCATCTGTCTGTCTGTCTCTCTCTCTTTCTCTCTCTCTCTCTCTCTCACACACACACATGCTCACATGCACATACACCCACAAAACATAGCTAGAAATGAAAATTACATAATCTGGAAATTTATTAAATGAATGATTCAACAGTGGCTACACTAAAGAGAATGTTAATGATGAATATTTTATGTGTCTCAATAAAATTATTTATGAAACACGAGGACGGGAAAGCACTGCATTAAGGGTTCTTAATTATGCTGTTTTTAATACATCTGTGTAACTGAACTATAGAATATGTTGTTGACATTGATTTGCATGCTGAAAAGTGTGTATGATATAATTGAACAAATCTCTTGTGTGTGTGCCTGTGGTACTTTTTAGTAGGAAAATGATAACCACTTAATCTGACTCTCCTCCTACCAGAACATATATAAGCCAATCAAGTCTCTTCACATCTAATGTATTTACATTAGTATGAAACCCAGATCAATATCATTACAGTCAAGACTGTAATTACAGTCAAGACCTATACAAATTAATAATGACACACAGTTGTCTAGAACTAGGTCGCTACATAGGTAAATGTTCAGAAAGGAGGAAGCCATTTCATTCAGGAAGGAGGGAGCCACTTCATTCAGAAAGACAAATTACAGCAACATCTAGACAGAAGAAAGAAGTAGAAGAAAGAAGTAAGGACAGTAAATTGAGAGGTTATGAAGTTATGAAGGCTGGTGTAGAGAGACCAGAAAAGTTGAGATATTATTTTTTTCCTAAAAGAACTATATTCTCTTTTGCACAGCAGAGAAAGAATACCCACACTACCTACCCTCAGGAGTAGGAAAGACACAGCATAGGAATGTCCTATTCTAAATATCCAAATCTGAATTGAAATGGATCATATGATCCAATCCAAGTCAATTAGAATCTTTCTAGAGAAATTCTTTCTCCTGGAAGTCTGGAGTGGGACTAACACAGACCAGTGTTGCTATTATCTGTGTTTCCTGGTCACTCTTCCTGGAGCTCATCTTAATGAATCCCTTGTTCCAGCTGTTCCTAGTAATATAAACTGATAAAAGTACTAAATTGCCTTTTTTTGGTTTGTTTATTTGGTTGGTTGGTTAGTTGGTTTCGGTTTGGGCAGTACTAGAATTCGAACTCAAGGTTTTGTGCTTGCCAGGCAGATGCTCTGCTACTTAATTTGTGCACGTAGCCTTTCTTTCCTTGGTCCTTCTTTCCTTTTGTTGTTTTTCAAGCAGTATCTCCAACTTTGCCCAGAGAAGCTACAACTATAATCCTGCTACCTTTGCCTCCAGTGCAGCTGTGATTATAGATGCCTATCTCCAAATCCGGCTTATTGACCTCTGGCTGAACATGAATTGTGTTCCTCTGTATCACTGCCTTCCAAGTAGCTGGGCTTATAGATGTAGCCACCACACTCAGCTTCTTAAATTCCCCTTCCCCTTTTCACTTTTTAGCAGACTGGCATTTGAACTCATGTCCTCATGCTTACTAGGTAAGCACTGTATCTCCAGCTCTAAGTTTCTCTTTACATTCAATCAACTATTCAATAGGCTTACAAGGGTGTGGAGAGAGATATAGACAAAGAGAATAAAATGCAAACAGTCAACATCTAACCATGGAACATATATACAATTGCCTGTGGAAATTCATAGTTGAAAGATTTTACTTTTTTATTAAAAATAAATTGCACATGTATTTTTACAGAAGATTGTACTGGTGATGTGAACTCTAGTATTATCTACTTGTATGGGAGGGGGCCATCTCGTAAAATCTCTGATCATGAATATTTACAGATATCAAGCAGAATTTGGAGTTAGATCATAAAGACCCAGTAAAGTTGGATAGGTAATATAGGGCCAGGCCAGAAGGGTACCCTATTGCATTGTTGGTGGGAGTGTAAACTTGTTCAACCACTCTGGAAAGCAGTATAGAGGTTCCTCAAAAGACTCCACATAGAGCCTCCCTATGACCCAGCAATCCCACTTTTGGGCATTTACCCAAAAGCCATACTAAAGCTATCAGCACAACTATGTTTATTGCAGCATTATTTACCATAGCTAAGATATGGAACCAATCCAGATGCCCCTCAGTAGATGAATGGATCAAGAAAATGTGATATAGGGCTGGAAGGTGGCTCAGTGGTAGAGCGCTTGCCTCTCTACAGTATTTTCACAATAAAAAAAAATGTACTCACTACCTTGCTCATGTATTTGTAACCCCTCCTCTGTACAGTATATTCACAATAAAAAACTTATTTAAAAAAACATGAAGGATGTTGAAAAAAAAGAAATGTACTCATTACCTTGCTCATTAATTGTAACCCCTCTGTACAGTATTTTCACATAAAAAAACTTATTAATAGAAAAAAATAAAATAAGGGTTTGAATTTTTGGGGGGTCCGGTCGTGGGGCCTGAACTCAGGGCCTGGGCGCTGTCCCTCAGCTCTTCAGCTCAAGGTTAGCACTCTACCACTTGAGCCACAGCGCCACTCCGGCTTTTGTCTTTTTGCTTATGTGGTGCTGAGGAATCGAACCTCATGCATGCAAGGCAAGCACTCTACCACTGAGCCACCTTCCCAGCCCAAGAGTTTGAATTTTTTAAAAAAGACATTAAATACCAAGTAAAGTTTAGGCAGCTAGGAGCTATGATGCCTAAATCAGAGAGCCTTCATAGCTCCATGACTCTGTCCACATTGTTTATTCAATTTCCTCTTGTGGTCCCATTTGAACACAGTTACCTTCATCGTCTTCCTAGTTCCCTGACATTTCCTGGGAATACGTTTTCATTTCTCTTATTATATAAAATCAGCCTTGTTTTTTTATCAGCTTTTATTATGGATCTGACTTTGGAAGAGTAAAAATAGTTCACATTTCCTCCTGTTTTCATGGACAGGTCTATGCTCTCATTAAAGGTCATCTCCTTAGTCTACTCTTACTAATCATGCAACCTCAGATTACCTCTCATCTCATAAGAGCTGGTAGCTGAGTTTCCCTCCCAAGATTTCTAAATTTGATTCTCTTTCTTAGCAGGACACAATCTCAGGGTGGAAGAAAAGTAGGATATTGGCCTTCCCCTCTTCTGGGAATTCTAGAAACCTGAGAAAGCATTCTCTAAAGTAACGACTCTTCAGGATGAAAGATCTCCCTGGGGGAGATAAGCAAAAACCTTCTATTTGCTATGCTGGACTTATCTTTTTACAGCAAATGTATTTAACAACAATGATTTCTAACAGTTCTTTTCTGGCATGGGAGGATGCTGTAGAGTTTTCCACCCAATCCATGAAGACTGACCCCTGACACAGCCCAAACCTGCAAACAGAGCACTCATCCTTCCCTGTATCTGTGGGGAAGCGAGTGTGTCACTTTGTCATATGCCACATTCCCCAAAAGAAGTGGTTTCATTAATGCTCCAACTCTTCCAACAATAACTGACCACTGCCCTTAGGCTAGTGGCTTTTACGCATGATCCTAAACACAGGAACCCTATTGACACATGAAATATACAGGAATCATGGCCGGTGAGAGCCAGTGAGGAGAGCCAGTGAAGTTCCCATGTCATGGTGCACCTGGTCTCCAGCTCATCTCCAGCCCAGAGATTGTCATTTTCTCAGCATGAACACATCACTGTCAATGATGATTGACAGCTCACATGAGTTAAACTGTTGACACTCTTTTTCTACAAGCCTGTTGTGAAGGTTGAAATAAAGTAAATGGAGGAGGAAGACTAGTAGGGAATTTGTGGACTACATTTGAGCTTCAAAGTATGGTTCATATTTCTGCCCTAGAACTATACCAGAATAACTATTAAAAAGTCTCAAGTTTTTCTCCAGAGCAGAGCTACTTGTCTGAGCTAAACAGCTCTTGAAGAAGGAGAACTATGATCGCATTGAAATGCCAGATGGATAAAAAGACAGAAAGGCAACTGACAATTGTTTACAATCACTCCAAATGTGGTCTTGGCCATGCTAACTCTGTGGGCTAGTTGGCCATATTAGGATGTCCAGACAGGGGTGTGGCAAGTAAAGCCAATATTTTTTAGGGGAGAAGAAAGAGGTTGTTTCAAACACTTGTTATTATCCCCCATCTCCCAGAACATACTATATGCATGTACATGTGTGTGCACATGCATACACACACTCATTATTTTCCCTTTGGAATTCTCAAGATGCCAGGGGAACTCTGTCCTATACATTCATTGGTATGCTCCAGAACTAGAGAAGAGCCCTAGTTTATATCCTTTAAGAGCTAATGAGGACATTATCTAGCAGATGATAATACTATGTACTGAAAATACAATATTCCTACAGTCTCTCAAATGTCATAAGTGATCTTCATTCTCTACTATTTTTCCTGTTCCTTCTTAATGCCCATTAAGATCATAATGATAGTAGGTATATGTGTTAGTCAACTTTTTGTTGCTCTAACAAATATCTGAGATTAAGTAAATCATTAATAGGAAAGATGTTAGATCACAGTTTTGGAAATTTCAGTCTATGGTCATCTGGCCCCATGGTATTGAGGCCTGAGCAAAACAGCACATCATGACAAAACCACTCACCTCATGGAGAGAGAATGAGAGAGACAGACAGAGAGTGAGAGAGAAAGAGAGAGAGGAAGAAGCTAGGTTCCACTACTTTCCATCAGTAACACAGGCTGAGACAATGTCTTTAACACATGGGCCTTCAGAGGTCATATATTCAAACCATCACACTTACCTCCTCTAGGTTTTGCTCCCAGAACTGAAACTTATGTTTCATCATGGCTCCTCATTTACTGGGATACATTTTTTAATGGATAAATTATATCAACAGGAAATATTAACCTGAAAAGTAACCTATAATACAAATATGTATACCAGTACCAGTACTAGAGCTTGAACGCAGGGGCTGGTTGCTGACCCTTAACTTCTTCACCCATGGCTGGGATCTACCACTTGAGCCACAGCTCTACTTCTGGCTTTCCGGTGATTAATCAGAAATAAGAGTTTTGAGGTCTTTCCTGCCCCAGCTGGCTTTAAATTACAATCCTCAGTTCTCAGCCTCCTAAATAGCTAGGATTACAGGTATGAACCACCAGCCCTGGGCCTGCTTACCAGAACAGCAGATCTTGAGAAGGGAATAAAAAGAAAGTAGAGAAAAAGAACTATGAGCTGCTTTAACCCACAATCGTGAATATAACCAGAAATGCTGAGTGAATCAAACTTAAGAGAGTTAAGGTCCAGTTAAGAATATAGAATTGGACTGAAGTTGGACTGAAAGGAAAAAGACTGCACACAAATGAAAAAAAAACTGTTAATAACACAGAGTAAAACCGTATATAATCTTAGAGGGATTTCTGGGGAAACAGCTTATGATGTTTATACAAATGGAGATATGGTCACTGTCTAGAGGAGAAAGACAGGCTCTCAGCACTAAAGACCTGGTGTTGGTACTGTTTCGGTTATAAGCCATAATCATAGGTCATATTTATATACTCTTTCTTAGCTTAATACAGCCCGGAATGACCTCATAGCTAGAAAGCAGGCAGAAAGTCAACAGCCAGAATGATTGCATGCCCAGAGGCAACTTCTAGCTCTATAGGTTCTTTAAAGATAGTTTTCACCAAGAGAGTGGCTGGACTAGCAGGGATTAATGATACCTGTCAAGAAAAACAGCAATCTAAGCTGTTGTTCTGGCTAGTGCAGGACTGGGGCTCAGAGACAGTTTAGTACCTGCACCCTTGGCTAGGGGATGATGATCTGTAATATCCCTATTGCATATAACAATGTAAAAGCCAGATTTCAACCACTGAGATAATTGTACCAGCTGTGGCTGAGGCTGGCTTCAATAATCATCAAATTACCAAAAATAAAAACAAAACATGTGAGTTGTTTTACACATATGCCTTCCATTTTATATTCTCTCAGTCCTTATAATGAATTCCTGAAGTAGCACTATTATCATTTGATAATAAGGGTGGGAAATGTAAATTATTTTTTCAGAGAAGTTGAGTGGCTTAGCCACATAGCTACCAAATAACAGAGTCAAGAATCACATCCAGATTTGCAAACTCAGACACCATTCTCCTACAGTGTCTCCTATGAAAAAGAGTAAAACCCTCACCCTGAATGTGTGACTGCAAAGGCCAAGAGTTTGAAGACCACCTTCCAGGATGAAAAGTGAGCAAAAGAGGTGGAGTGAGGGTAGGGGACACAAGACAACAGCATGGAAGAAAGGGATGGTGGAAAGAGAGGGGCAAGTCTTGGCTCAAGAGAACTCCCTGAACTGTGGATGTGGCCTCAGGCAGGCCGGCTGGCTGGCTGGTACTGAGAAGTCACTGTCTTAATAAATGAAACTGGAATTTTACAGGCACCCAACTCATGCCACTCTTGAGTGATAAAATGTCTCCACTCTGTACCTGATGGCTGTTGATCTAGCACCTAAGCCTGTGTAGGATGTAGCCACTCAGTCCTTCTAAAGAGCAAAACATCAAAGAGGTTGGACCATAAAAGAGACCATTCATCAACAGACGCGATTGTCCTCAGAAGAGAGACAAAGTGAATCCGATCTCGTCACCCAAGACAATCAGAAAGGCAAAGGCTCCCAAGGGAAAGGGAATGTTGGTAATACAGCCAGTTTTATTCTTCTCAAAACCTACTCCACTGCTTGATTAACTCTCCAAGGCTTCTCAAGCATTCCAGAAGCAGCTAGCAAATGTGTTCTCTGGAGAAACAACCATATTCCATCCACCTATACCTGCACTGTATAAGGGTAAGTTAGTGTAAGCCTCAGTGTCTCTTAAAGCTCCCCGGATGGAGGGAGCACAGGGCTAAGGATGAAGGAAGAGCTTGTTGAAGCCATCATCAGTTTTGACACTTTTTGGATGACTCGTTCTTTACAGAGTTTACTGTAGGTAATAGCTTAGAGAGTGAGTAAATGTTCTTCTCTTTCTATAGAGAAAGAAACCTGAGACTCAGAAAGCAACTGCTTCATACATTTTGTACCTAATGCAGTGTTCTCTATTCCACACACTGCCCATGTGGAAGAGGACCCAGTGCCTTCCACAGGCTGAGGCAGAATTTGGCAAGAAAAATGCACAAAAAAAGGCTGCCAAAGGTTCCTATGGCCTACTCGCTTGGAAGTCATCAAATATCAAATAGAAGAGAGAGCCCCTACAGCAACCATCATCTTATTCTTGTTCTCTGAAGTATGTCTACCAAAGAACCACACTTTACCTCCAGCTTCTCCTGGCTTTATTCCTTGTTTTCACCTGGGTCCACGAGTTAAGTTTTGTTTACATTTAGGCAATTGTAACCCTAAGTCCTAACCCCCAGGGCCTCAGATAATGACCTTAGATAGACAGAATCTATGAAGAAGTAATCTAATTGAAATTCGGTCATAAAGTAGTCCCTACAGTTCCTAATCTAATAGGACTTGTGTCCTTTTTCAATTATTTTTATTTTTGTTGGTCGTGGGGCCTGAACTCTGGGCCTGGGCGCTGTCCCTCAGCTCTTCAGCTCAAGGCTAGTGCTCTACCACTTGAGCCACAGAGCCACTTCCGGCTTTTTTCTTTTTGCTTATGTGGTGCTGAGGAATCGAACCCAGGGCTTCATGTATGCAAGGCAAGCGCTCTACCACTGAGCCACCTTCCAAGCCCTTTGTGAAAGGGGAGAGCAGCAAGAATTGGGCACATCTACAGGGAAGATGATGTGAAGGCATTTAGGAGGGAACACACCCTGTGTGATGGAGGATTGGAACAATGTGTCTATAAGCCACGGGCCATCTGAGGACAAGAATGTAGGAGAAGGGCATGGAACAATTGCTTGCCTACAGGTTATGGAAGGAACGTGGATATATATAGCAATTTGATTTCAGACTTCCAGACTCCAAAACTGTGGGACAATAAAGTTTTATTGTTTGAGACACTCAGTTGATATTGTCTTGTTAAAGCAGAACTAGCACAGTGCCTTTACCTGCCATATATGACCTCCTTTTCCCCACCATAGTCAGATGTAAGACTCATTCTTTTCTGTGAAGATTCCAGAGTTTAAACCCTTCATATTTTACTGAAAAGCTTTTTCTGCCTACTCACTTACATTTCTGATGTTTCTTCCTGGACCATTTTTTTTCTTGTTAGCGATTGAACCCAAGATACACAGTAGGCAAGAATGCTACTACTGAGCTAAATCCCTAGCTCTTCCTAAACTTTTATAGCCAGTGTAGCATTTTAAAATATGCTTGTGACCAACAGAGTGGTGCCTAACTATGTTCTGGTTGATCCACCATTTTGTAGCCCAGTATGTTGTTAATTGGGGTACATAATCTACTTTATTGATTTTGTCCACACAGACAGTGGCTCATAAACTTGAGCACAGATTAGAACACTGGCTGGCCTCTACTAAAGCAAAACCCAGGACTTCTCCTTCTTACCAAGCTTCTAGATAGTTCAAAACCATACATTGTTCTAGATAGTTCAAAACCATACATTGAGAAGCATAGCACTAGCTTGAAGGGAGGAAGGGCAATTACTGATGTCAGCAATCGTAATATAAATTCAGGTTATGGAGCATGAAACTGATGCTCAAACTGATGACCAAACTGCACATGTTTAATACATTTACCCATCCACATTGAAGGTATGAGGACAGTCTTAAAACAAGGAGCTTTATATCTGGAAACTTAAAATATAAAAGGAAATATTTCTGTGTCTTAGCATCTTAGGAGCCAACCTCAGATGAAAGTGCAATCATTCTTCCACACACTCACCTTGCGAGCAAAACATGGCTTTGCTCTTCTTTAGATATCTGCAAAACATTAATGGCCAGTCTCTCGATTTCTCTTCCCACCTATCAGAATCATTAAGATTAAAATACCCTATGAGACACCTCTTAAATACAGACACCTTGAGAAGGTGTGACATCACCCAAGGCAATAAGCATGATGTCTGCAAGTGTGGACCTTGAGGTGGTAAGTTCCAATTTCTATTCTGCCGTGCTCAAGTAGAACAATCAAGTCTGACCCTAAGTTCCATCTTTCAGGTGGGAGTGATACCAGTGGTTATGACAATATAATAAACTAATCTACTTGCTGGCATGTAGCAAACTCCCAAGAAAAGTCTGTTGTCCTACTTTTATTCCCATGTTTTCCATGAATATCTTAACATGAGTTCAGATAGAGTACTAAAGGAAAAGTTACTGCAATACAAGGAACTACGGGACCAGGAGTTGAAGCTGTACTTCAGAATGGCATACAAGGCACACACAGAGAAGAACACAAAAGAAGGCCAATAATGGAGAAGTGGAGGCCCTAAGGTGAAATTCTTGTGTTACCTTCTTGCCTGTAGCTGGAATACGAGTCTCCCAAGATAGTAATTAGACTAAATGATCCTCACGCTTATTTATGCCTTTTCTACCTGGAAATGGAGATCGAGCTGTATCAACTCAATGCAAAATAACATTTATATGAGTTAAATAAAGTGAATATAAAACAGGTGGGTAGCTTTGTCTCTTATATAACTAAGTCATTGAGAAGCAAATGAGAAAGGCAGCTGAGTTCACTGAACTCAACCACTTACACAGGCATTTGGAAGATAGAATGCACATAAAAAGCAACTGTGGCTCTCCAGACCCTATACTCTCTTTCTCCTCTGTCTGGGGACCTGCCAGAGTCGCCCTCTCCTGCTTTCACCAAGAACTACAGAGACAAAGCTTTGTTTTCAAGAGAAATGTAACTCCAGATTTCTCCATTATCGGACTCCTGGAAACTGTGGTAGAGCACACAGACCTAGATATAAGCCCACATTAGTGTTGAAGGGAAGATAATAGCATAAGCAAAAGAGACTTGGAATAAAAGCACATTGCTCTTTTGTCAGAGAGAGAAACAATTGCCCTCTTTCAATTTTCTGGTTTCTGTTGGTTATATTTTATCTTAAGTACATGATCATTGTTTGTGTTTTTGTTGGTCATGGAGCTTGAACTCTGGGCCTGTGCACTGTCCCTGAGCTCTTCAGCTCAAGGTGAGCACTCTACCACTTGAGTCACAGCGCTACTTGTGGCTTTGGAGATAAGAGTCTCATGGATTTTTCTGCCTGGGCTGGCTTTGAACTGTGATCCTTAGGCTTCAGCCTCCTGAATAGGTAGAATTATAGGCATGAGCCACGGGTACCCAGCCCTGATTATATTTTTAAAAAATTATTTACTACTATTTTTTTCAAATTCAAGTAGGTTCCTCCCACAAGACATATATGTCTATAAGACTCACTGAAATGGCACAGCACTGATGGCTTTCACCTGTAATCCTACATGCTCAGGAGACTGAAATCTGAAGATTGCAGTTCAAAACCAGCCCACGCAGAAAAATTCATGAGACTCCAGTTAACCAGTAAAAGGCAGAAAGTGAAAGTGTGTAGTAGTGTGCCAGCCTTGAGTTGAAAGTTCTAAGCATAAACATGAAGTCCTGAGTTCAAGTCCCAGTATTAACACACACACACACACTCCACACAGGAATAATAATAATTTTTTGAACATCCAGATTCCTAGTTCCCACTTCCTAAAGGTATTTCAGTTGGGAGAAGGGAAGAGGAATACTTGCTAGGTAGGTGCTCTGCCACCTGAGGGTTTTGATTTTCTAATATTAAGGTAAGGTTTAAAAATTTGCATTTTGCCACACTCTTAAGTGATTCTGATAGACATCTGGCCACACAGAAAACCTTTATTTTATTTATATTTTTGTATATTACAGGTGCTTGACTACTCCCCAAGCCTAGATACAAAACAAAACCTACGAATGTTTATTATTAGTTGGCAACTCTTGAGTGAAAAACATTCCAATTATATTTCCTAACCTAATTATTTTAGCTGACCAAGTGAAAAACTAGTTCATTCATGTTTTAAACGTTCACTGACTGGTCATGAACTGGGAGTTTGAGTTTCCAATTCAGGACCACAGATTCCCTAAACCTAAGCAGTCACACACTAATTGAAAAGACAGATGTGTGAGCAGTTAAATTGCAGCGCAAGTCTAGTAAGTGCTGTTCCTGAGATAGGAACTTGGAGCAGCTAAGTTCTTGGGGAAAGTCAGTAGAGGCGACATTAAATCAGTAACATTTAGGTAAGAGCTGAGGGATAATTGCACCTTTTCAACACAAAGGTTAAAGAGCACATGTGAAGTGCCTAATTTGGGCTCTTTCTATCTTGACAATGATCAGACATTACACGTGGTAGAGAGCTAGGTAATGAGATGTGAGAGAAAAGCCTATCACTTCAAACCATAATAGGAAGGTTTGATCAAGTGCGTTATAAGGCTAGGAACAGAAAGGACTAAGGACAAACAGCAAAGGGGTGATTAAATCCACTCAGGCTGCAGGCCTGAGCCAGCTTTGTACCTCTACAGAGCCACAGAGTTGTTTAAATGCCCTGAAAATTGTACCCAGATGTTTTGACATGAGGACCTTATTTCCCATGAAGTCAATTAGACGCATTTGTTGCTTATACATGGAGGTCTGGTTTCTGCCAGATTATTATGCACTCCAAGGGGATGTGCTATTCAACCCTGTCGTGTCTCCCCAGTGTAATTGTCATGTATGTGTCTGCAACTAATTGATGCTTGCTTGCTTTTTAATAATTAGTCAGGTGGTGGTAATAAACACTGAACATAAAATAAAAACCTGGGCTGCCTTCCATTTAATGACTCTTTAGGTAATGAAAATGAATAACAGATCCATCCAAGTGCAGCCGGTTTTGACCTTGTGAGCTAAAGTGGATGGAGGAGGGCAAAGGTAAGGCTACCACATGATTTCCCTGAGCAGGAGGGATGGGAAGGAGAAATGAGACTGGGCATAGTCTGGGGTCCCTGGAGGAAGACCTTGGGTAATGATCAGTGGAGCAGCCAAACACAGCCTGGCTTCCCAATAGTCCTTCCTCATTTTGTTTGACCTTCTATTCCCAACAGTTCTAATGGCAAGCATTTTCTTATGGCCCCTTCTTGCCAGCTTCTCCATTAGAGACTTGTACAAAGCCTATCCAACAGGGAGGATCCTCCGGGTGCCATCTTGATTTAGCGTGTTCATGTGTATTCTTCTTGCTTGTTGAATACCACTCAAGCCTTGACCTCCATAGGGTCCAACACTACCTTATCTAGCTGATTTCTTGACATATGACCTTAGAAGTCTAAAGGACTTAACATTAAGCTTACTTTGATTGAAGTTAACAATTATATGTCACATATTCAAAACCAGACTGTAACTGCCCCATCTATCCCCTTTCTCAATAAATGGAACTTTGATTTTCCATTTGCTCTGACCTGCAACCATGTCATCATTTTATCTGTTCCTTGTACTTCACAATTAACCCACTAGCAAATGCAGTTGGATTTCTACCTTCTCCACAAGCCCAGGCTGTGGTTGTTTCTTGTCTCCTCCTCCTCCGTATCTCTGACCTAAGCCACCATCATCTTTCCACTGACCAGTCTTACCATCAGTAGCCCTTAGAAGCTCTCTGAACTCAGGGCAAAAAAAGGATAACTTCTATTGAACTATGAACAGTTCTTAGTATGTGCCAACCACTGTATTGTGTTTCATAAATACTTAGTTTATCCTCACAACAACTTTATAACTCAGCATTTGAATTTCTCTTCAAGTCTCCAAATAAAGAAAGTGAAACAGAGAAATCATCAGGCTGCAAGGGTTCCCAGATCTGCATTTGTTATTGTCCCTAAATCTTGGTTGATTTCCTATGATGCTGGCTGGCACCATTTTTTCCTGTAAAGATAGGTATCTAATGAATGTTAAATAATGTTTAAATGGCATGTGTGTGTGACAGAGAGAGAGAGAGAGAGAGAGAGAGAGAGACCTCATACAAAATATTTGCATTTTCAAAGATTTTTAGATATAAAATCCCTTGAGCCATAGAGAAATAATTAACTATAAAATTCCTGGCTTATGATAAAAGATGCTATTTGAGAGGAAATCTACTCAGAGATGATACCTCTAAAGTCACATCTCATCCCTAGTCTTAGTAATAACCCTCTAAAGTTTTCTAGTAATCACTCTCTTAGTTCTTAGTAATAACCCTCTAAATTTCTTAGCTTGAAGCTCAGAGCCTCAAGGAAAGTACCCCTTCCCTAGTCTTTCTAAAAATTATCTACTGATTACTTTCTGTTATATCTTGAAAGTGAACCTAGACCATCAGATGATATATTTTGCATGCTAATAAAAAGAAAAAGAATCATTTTATCCTTCCCTACTTTCTTTTCTATTGCCATCCTTCTCCCTGCTCCTCTCTCTACTAAAGTGCCAAAAATAAGTTCTACATAATAATATCCAAGAGGTTTTTCTCCTGCTTATTCTTTAAAGTACTCCAAAGGTAACATTGAAGATGCAGATTAGAGATATTAAATGTGATTAACAATTCCCTCTTATAAGAAAAAAATTTTAAGCTGGGCGCCAGTGGCTCACACCTATAATCCTAGCTACTCAGGAGGCTGAGATCTGAGGATCACGGTTCAAAGCCAGCCGGGACAAGAAAGTCCATGAGACTCTTATCTCCAATAAACCACTAGAAAACCAGAAGTGGCTGTGGCTCAAGTGGTAGAGCGCTCACCTTGAGCTGAAGAGCACAGGGACAGAGGCCAGGCCCAGAGTTCAAGCACTATGACTGACCAAAAAAAAAAAAAATTAATGGCCTTTGGAATTGCTTTTATATAGTTTAATATAAGGACAAATTGGCCAATTGCTAATGAAACTAGCAGTAAAAATGAAAGCCTCAGGGAATCATCTCAATTAAACCACATTCAAAATATAATTACCTACCAAGTACATGCTTTAAAAACTAACCCTTAGTTTGTCAAAGAGCTAGAAGGTTGTTAACATTAGAAGTCAGACACTAAGATCTTCCAGATTTCCAAATGTGATTATGTTCATGGTCAGAAGAACAAAGGATCTACAAGGGACCAAAATAATCTTGGTCACCTAATAGGAAATCAGGTATCCTGTCTCCAACTTCTATGTCCATCCCAAATTTTCTCTTACTCAGTAGACTGGGAAAAATGAGAATTCAGTTGAATAAAACAAATTGAATAGAACTAGTATGAAATGAAGAACACATAGAAGCTGACAAAGAAGTGGTACAGGAAAGAGATGTTTAAGGGCCAGGGAGTGAGCAGGAGGAAAGAGGTTTGGCTCCTGCTTATTCTGAGATTAACTTGAGGCACAATTCAAGTAAACCTCATCCCCAACACATTGTATAAGGACAGGAACATCCTTAATCCTATTCCATCTAGCTGCTCTTTTCTGTTTTGTGTTGTTTTTTTAAGACAGAGAAAGTTGATTGTAAATAAGGTATATCTGGAGACATTTACAACCCCTGGAAAAGGAGTAAGATGCAAGAATTAGACTATTATACTTGGAGACATACCTATTCCATTGTAGTGGACAAAAGAGGAAAACTGTGTCATCATGAGGTTCCTGCCTGGTGGCTTTTCTACTCTCTGTTACACAGGAGCCAGAACATCAGCTTAGTAGAGAATAGGAATCATTCAGGTTGGAAGTTTGGGGATGACTGCATAGTTTGAAATAGGAGGATGAACTGAGCCAGGGATTTCTGGCTAATACTGTGCCCTCGATTACGTATAATCTGTTCAAACTCATAGGGATCTCAAAAGTATGACTTTTTTTTCTTGAATTGGAAATTGAACTAATGTCCCTTGTATTTGCCAATCAAGTGTTCTACAACTTGAATTAGTCCCTTTTGCTTTGATTTTGCTGTCAGACAGGGTCATGAACTAATTGTCTGCAGGGTAGCTTTAGACAGAGATCCTCCTAACACTCTCTCCTGTTTAGATGGGACCATAGGCATGCAGCAAGCATCAAAGTCTGGCTTGTTTTGAGATAATCTCACTAACTTTTGCCTGGGATGGCTTCAAACTCTGTTCCTCAAATCTCCACTTTCCAAGGAGCTGGGATTAAAGGAACAAGCCCATATGCCTGACCCAAAAGTATGATATTTTTATTGATTTCCAATAGATCCATGAGGAAGTGGGTGGCTGGATTCAGAGGATTTGAGTATTTCCTAGGTGAGTATAATGAATTCAAGGATGGATTAGTAGAAAGACAGATTAAATGATAGAATATTGCATTTAAGCCATTTAAGAGTGAGAGTAGCAAAAAGTAGAATCAATAAAAACAAAGTAAGTTATAATGTGATGGAATACAAAGCATCATGAGATCAATTGATCTAGCGAGTTCCAAAGAATGAATCTGGATTGTGATGTCCAGTTTGGGCTTGGGACTGTAGCTGTGCAAGGGTAAGACTGAGAGGGAGAAGGGCCACTGCAGAGAGTCCAAGGGATGGATGGGGTGCCCACAGAGTGGGAAGACTGCATAGGTTGGTTACTGTACTCTGGAAGTAAAGGCAGAATGTAATCAGGATCAAAAGCTTTGGTGATCACTGGATACTAGGAATGAGGAGAGATTAGAAACAGACAAAACCAAACAAGCCCAAAGAAGCAGAACACCTTAGGAAATGAAGATTACATATGGCAGGCTCTGGGCCTAACGTTAAGTGGTAGGATGTGGCAGGAAAAGGAATGTCTTCAGGAGTGGCCTAGACTTATATCACAACCAGAAGGCACCACTAGAGGATATATGGTGTTAACCATTGAACAGGAGCTCTCGATGACAAATGGATGGATGCAAAGACAGAATATGAGGTATAGGTTCCCATCACAGAAAAGAAACCATAAAGGATTACATAAAAGGGACATAGAAAACCAGGTTCAAAGGCTGGAAAGGTGGCTTAGTGGTACAGTGCTCGTCTAGCATGCATGAAACCCTGGGTTCGATTCCTCAGTACCACATAAACAGAAAAAGCAAAAAGAGGCACTGTGGCTCAAGTGGTAGAGTGCTAGCCTTGGGGCACTCAGCAACACAAGGAGCTGACTCAGGCAGCTCAAGGACAGTTCCAGGCCATGAATTCAAGCCTCAGGACTGGCAAAAAAAAGAAAAAGAAAAGCAGGTACAAATACACAGAAGTCTGGAGGAAGACATGATTTCATCTTTCTGAATGATATTACTTCAAGTGTTTGTTCAGCAATTTATCAAAAAACATTAAGGGAGAAACTGATTTTGTACTAATAAAAATTGTCTAGATTCTACATTAGAAACTTATTCCATTTATCTGTGATACTCTGTCTCCCCTTCCTCCTCCTCTAGGTTTCCTTCGTGATTTTCTAAACCAAATTTCTTAGAGAGCAGATTAAAATATTTGAATTTCAGATAGTAAGTACCTCATGTTCAGATAAGTGGAGCTATGTCATCATTGTTCAGTTTGTTTTTCCTAGCCAACTGAGATATGAGGTGCCAGCTGGCTGATTGAAAAACTGATGGATATAATGAATAGATACAAACATGAAATGGTTAGACAGGAAATGTCTCTATATACATATATATAGATTTCGCTGAAGGTTATTATCTAGGGCTACCAGCTGAAGTAAGGCATTTCCAGCAAGGAAATGTGAAATAACTATATCCCCACATTCTCAGTGTTTCCAAGAATTCTGGCATACAAGATTATCTGACTCCTCTGGAAAGCACAGACATGCAGAGAGGATCACCTTGTGGAGGTTGGTTGAATAATAGCGATCCAGAGCAAGATGGCTGGTATGGAGGGAAGTCAGACCTCACTGGGTACAGCTACACTGCACCAGGTGTGGAGGACTGAAGCTCTGAAATGGACTAAGGATTCTTCTGCTTTCCCACTTCATTGAATGAGCAGTGGGGGTAGGTGGTTCAGAAGAGTAAGCAGAAATCTTGATAGGCCGAGGTTATTAAGAAAATCTTTCCATTTGTTTATTCATTCATTCATTTTTGGGTCTGGTCGTGGGGCCTGAACTCTGGGCCTGGGCGCTGTCCCTCAGCTCTTCAGCTCAAGGCTAGCGCTCTACCACTTGAGCCACAG
>NW_012267253.1:1886096-1897897 GCF_000151885.1 Dipodomys ordii | reverse complement strand
AAACTCCTGTGGAAACAAGAGACATCTTTCTTCCTTCCTTTCTTCCTCCCTCCCTCCCTCCCTCCCTTCCTTCCTTCCTTCCTTCCTTCCTGTCTCTTTTTATAGCAAAGAAAGAGTTTGACTTCAGGAAAGGGAAGTATATAATAACTTGGACCTTCGAGTCAAAGTTTGAGATATATGTGTCCACATTTAAATTAGCATATGATGACGTAATAATCTGACAAATAAATGTATGCTTTTCATGGCCTTTTTCAGTACCAGAAAAGAGTCTCCAGCCTTCCATGGCATTTAAGACTTGAAGAGAATGCTGTTCATCCCTCATGGCATTTGAAGAACTGGATTAATTTGGGACTGGTCTTGCAAAAGTCAATAACAAAGTTCTCCTCCTTTTCTGGTGATCTCTGTTCCCCCATTTATCTCTCTTTTCACATTTCCTTTTCAAGACCTGAATGGAATGAGGCAGGGGGAACACACATGGAACTCTCCTCCATGACCTTTTCTCACCTCCTAGTCTCATGGGAGCATGTATCTTTCAACATTTAATCTCCTGGAACCTCTTGTCTTCCTTCCTGTGTTTTCCCCTCCATAACATACTCTTTCATACTCCTACCACTTCTGTTTCCAAGGGATAAATCAGAAGAAAAGGTATTTAAGGTGATTTGTTTTGTGTGCGCATGTGGGTGAGTAATTAAAGATGAAACCTATTTATTAAATGCTAGACTGTATTCAAAATAGTTTCATATATAATACTTAAATTCAAACCCAGTTCTCCTTCCTCTAAATTTTCTGCTGTTTTCTCACCCAAAATTATTTAAAGGAAGATATTCAGAGGAACTGGTAAGTATGTGCCAGTACTGGCTGAGACTTTTGCTTAAGACCTGGCTTTAAATCAAACATAAAGGCAACTCTGGTTTCTAAAGAATTAAAATATATGTGTGAAATATACACAACTGGTATCTAGGTAAAAAGTGAGGCAGAGTGGTGGAATAGCTAAATGTTGGCTTTGTCTTAGGCGCCATTATCCTGAAGGGGACATGCAGTAAACGGTCACAGGATTGGTATATTCATTAAATAAGATAATGCATGTAAAACACTTAGCACAGTCCTAAGACATAATAAATGGCCCATTTCAATCAGACATTGCTCTCTGCCAAAACTCATTTTCCTTATCCTCCATTTTGTTTAATGGAGTTTGCATTAAATCACAGTAGCTTTCTGTTTTCCTTCATTTGTTTGTGAGCTATGTGTGTTATCAGTCTGAATCTCAGCTATCCAGGAAAACAAGACTTGATTCATGGTGGAGTTTGTCAGTCATTGATAATAACGATACTACCAACAGCGGCCTCTTTCAAACTTTTACAAACACTATCTTAAGAAACATGGACTTCATTTTTCTCCAGTCACTGGCACCCTCCTGTCTGGCGTTCCCTGGCTCTCAATGTAGTATTTAAGGGCCAATTCTCTAGTTCTTGAGCACAGTTAAGCCAGCCTGAAATGCTTCCCAGCTTAAGTTCAATTGGAGAAATTATAGAATAATGAGGAAATGGGGAGTCACTGAGTCATTGATACTATTCACACAGAAAGATAAATGATGGCTAAAGGAGAGAAGAAATTAGAACGCAACTGGATAAATGGGGGAAAAAGAGCTGATTGTGGGGTAGCATTAGATTTTGAGAACTATATGTGCCACCCCAAAGGAAGAAAATGAAGGTTGCCAATGAGCATCAAATCAAATGGCATTCATTCATTCAGTAAGCATCTATGGAGCACCTACTGCATAACAGATACTCTGATATTATAATACTATGCTGAGAAAAACAAGCAAAACTATGTTGGGCATAAACCTTTGAAGTAGGCTACCTATTAGCATTTGACCAACATAGCTTTCTCTTCTAGGCCTGTGGGTCTGAAAATAGCAATTTTCAAATATTTGAAAGAAACTAAAGGTTTATTTTTTGTGTCTTCTTTTGCTGATTTCTTTGCAGGTGGTCCTTAAAGGACCCATGCTTGTATGTAAAAAATACATTATAAGCACTAGGGGAAGGAAAGAGAGATGGAACAGAGAACTCTCATAAAGTAAAAATTACAAAAAGTCAAGCCTGTCAAAGCCAGAAAAATGTGTTGATAACATTAAGAGAAGAAATCAAATTTTCATTGGCTTAGCTCATCTTTGCTAGAATTACTAAAGTCTAAAGCTGAAGAAACTCAGGCTAATTTACCAATTTTTTCAAACCTAACTCAGTTAAATCATTGTATATCATGAAACCAATGTGGTACTTCTATTTAGATTCCCTTAATTGCTTGTTCTTCAGGGTCTAGGAAGAGCTGCTCTGATCCACAGTTTATACATATATTTACATGAAATCTTAGATATACAAATAGTAAAATTCTATCCTTTGGTTTTACACAGAATTGAGGACGGTAACATTGTGATTAATTCTTAACATCTGTAGAGTTTATTCACAGAAACAAAGTTTTAAAAAAAAAAGGGCCAAAAGACAGCAAAAGCAGTTGTCAAGACCAGGGTGTCGAGTCTATGCATTCTAAATTATTTTGAATTTTTATCACCAAAACAGTAAGCTAGATCATTTGAAAATACTCAGCAATATATACTTCCTCTTCTTTCATTGTAGTTCCAAGGCCCACACTGTGTAACTCTCATAGCAACATTTAATTAATTTTGCAACCATTATTATGGTTTTATTTTTCCATTGCCTTAGATGATGATTCAATTGGTCTCTTTTCCATCTACTAAGTATAAGTGACATAAAAGCAGAGTAATATATTGGCTTATTACTGAATCATCAGCTGCTAGCACATAGTAGGGTTCTTGATAAATATTGGCTTCATGAATAAATTGCCAACCTTTAAATCCATAGAATTGATCATATTTCCAATACAACACTGTAATGGGTAAAAGTTAGTGGTAATAAATTATGAAGATGGAGATAATCTACGTTTATCCCAAATTCTAGGGAAAGATATGCATCACTCCATTGGTTCAAGAGTGCTGATATGAGCTTATACCATAAATGTTGAGCTGATATCACCATTCATCATCATCATCATCATCATCACCATGATTTGAAGCAACTTCTTTGATAAATACTTTATGTAGTCTTCATAACCTGCAACAATATTATAAATATGCTTTATCACTCCTATTTTACAGCTGATAAGAGTAAGGTGTCTAGAGTTATTTAATCAGCCAGAAATAGAGCTCAACCCTACTCTAAATATATTCCTCTTCCTCCCCAAGACTAGCTTGGCAATCACATTTTCTTTCCAGTAGGAAAGTCTCCTTCAAATGTAGGTTTAAATTTCATGACACCCACAGTTGTGTTTCTACAACCGACTTGATTTGACACACACTAGTGGCATCGTCTTTATCAAAGAAAAAGTTTCTGGTTGTGATCTATTTGTTACTTACATAGTCTGTTCTGACAGCCCTGGACACTCTAAGAAACATGGAGACATGACAGACAACTCTGGCAGAAATGCCATAAGATACTGAAATAATTCTTCTTTTTGACTTGAAGGACAGAGCCAGCTTGAGACTGCCATTGTTTTTTCACCAGAAGACTATGGAATATAAAAGAATGAGTCCTATTCTTAAAGGATTAGTATAAAGGATTGTTCTTTCTAGTCCTGTTCATGAGTGGGAAGTTCAGTGATTCAATAAAGGAATGTGCTGTCAATATGTTATACTTTCCCATCCCTAAGGCACAATTGTTTGCATAATAGAATCCCTATCAATGGTGTATTGAATCTAATTAGTTTATGATCATAGAATGTTTATTGAATCTAATTAGTTTTTGATAGATTATATATTCTAGGGAGAAATAAAGATTCCACTTGCCGATGATAATGAAGACTTAATCATTTTAGATTTCTGGAATTGAGCAAAGTTATTCAGAGATACATGGTTCTCCTAGCCCAGGCCACAGCATACCACTGAACATTGATCTACTACATGAAAGCTCAAAGAAGCATCTAAGCAGATCTGGAGAGACAAGAACTAAATTCAGTGTGTGGTTTGTCTTTCCTTTTACTAACAACTAGCTTTGGTAAGCCAAATAATGTTCTTAATATATATCATATTGGGAAATCATGCCAGATTCAATGCAGATAGCATACACCAATCAGTTGCTCTCATTGATTGCCAAGAATGATTTTCTGGCCAGGTGCCAGTGACACACCTCTAATCCTAGCTATCCAGAAGACTGATATCCAAAGATTGCTGTTTGAAGGTAAGGGGTGGGTTTGGGGGGAAGGAAAGTCTGTGAAACTCTTGTCTCCAAGTAACTAATAAAAGTTGAAAGCAGGGCTGTGATTCAAGAGGTATAGTGCCAGCTTTGAGCAAAAAAGCTAATAGATAGCACCCAGGCCCTGAGTTCTCTTCATGGGATCAGTAACCAGCATGTAAAAAAGGCTAATCCCATAGCTTCCATTTTCCCTCCACTATGTACAAGGGTCCCTGGTTCTTTGCCAAAATATAGATAGTCGTAGTAAGTAAATAACCTGGAAGCAAGAATCATCTCTTTGGCAACATTTCAAGTGAAAAACATTCACCACTTTATGGAAATCCAATCCTATGAGTTTCTAAGATTTCCAGTCCAAATCTGTGCATAAATACAGGTTAAAGGAGAAAGTGGAGGGTTAATTTAAGTTACTAAAACAATCTGTTCTATTACACAAGATGCTTTGAAGTTTCTTTTAATGGTTCACTGGTACCTTAAAAAATAGGTCAGGATTTAATGGAATAGATGAAATTAATATAGTATCCTAAGGCTACTTCCTCCAGATACTTAACTTTTGGACCTAGTTCAATACTAGGCTTATCAGGAGGTTAGCTCTGGTAAATAGTAGAGGTGCAGAGAAATGGCATGGAGCCAACCCATAAATTACAAAATGACTCCCTTGTACAGACATGAAAATATGTTCTTTTTGGTTACAAATGGTCTTAGAACTTAAAACTAGCCGCCACACTTTAAAAGAATTCCCAAATGCATTAACCTTGTCACTGTCATAAATTAGATGGCAAAATCTCTGGCGTGAAGCAGAACGTGGTCATAACTGAAGTGTGGATGCACCAAAAATGGAGAGAAAGTGCTATTACAACCAAAGCTGTCCTCTCGTGCCCTCTGGCCCCAAGCACATAGAATAGGCAGAGGAGATGCCCATGCTCTATTAGGATAAAAGTAATCGTGCTACTAATAATTCCATAAACCATTACTATAATGATTATAAAGCATTAATATATAAAGCATAATTTTAATCATTATATTATAATGATTAAAAGCATTAATTGAACTATATTGCTGATGATATCATGGTAATAACTAGTTCACTGAAGCCCATTTCAAGGGCTAGTTTTAATTATTAATAGCAACCATAATGCTATTAAAATTGTTCCTTCTCTAATGCAATCACCATATTCTCTCAATGGGAGGAATTAAGAAGACACATACTTGTGGGCAGGGAAAGAAGGGGAAACTGGGGGACAGTGAAGGAAGGGGTGACATTGTCCATAAAGAAACTCAAAAAATTAAATCTCCCAACAACAAATCCTCAAAGAAACAACTGCCCAATAAATAACTGGGCTAAAGACTTAAACAGAAACTTCTCTGAAGGAAAGAAGGATGACCAATAGACACATGAAGAAATGCTCAACTTCCTTAGCCATAAAAGAAATGCAAATCAAAACAATACTGAGATACCACCTCATCCAGTTAGAATGGCTAAAATCAAGAAATCTAATAACAGATGCTGGAGGGGATGTGGACAGAAGGGAACCTTACTGCGTTGTTGGTGAGAGTGTAAACTTGTTTAACCATTTAAGACTCCACATAGAGCTCCCCTATGGCCCAGCAATCCCACTTTTGGGTGTTTACCCGAATGATCGCAAACAAGACCATACTAAAGCTACCAGAACAACTATTTTTATTGCAGCATTATTTACCAAAGCTAAGATATGGAACCAACCCAGATGCCCCTCAGTAGATGAATGAATCAAGAAAATGTGGTATATATACACAATGGAATTCTATGCCTTCATCAGAAAGAATGACATTGCCCCATTTGTAAGGAAATGGAAAGACTTGGAAAAAATTATATTAAGATGAAGTAAGCCAGACCCAAAGAAACATAAGTCCCATGGTTTCCCTTATTTGCAATAACTAGTATATGTGTGAGACAAGCAGAAAAGGTCAGATAAGTTGATGTAGGTGAAATGTATCCCAAGATAAGGACTCAAGTGGTTTTTTCTTTCATAAGATTGTTTCTAACATATTTATAAGATTATTTCTTTGTTGCTTTGTATGTCCCCCCCCTATGGTATGAACCCTGTTTTCACTGTATTTGATGTTGGTATAATTTGAGGCGAAGGGAAAAAACAAATCGTTTAAATAGGGATACAGGTGGACCCATTGCAACAATGAAATGTACAAGATGCTATGTTGAAAACCGAACTTTACAACTTTGGGGGGAAGGGGGAAGGTAGTGGAGATGGAAGGGCAGGGATGATAAGGGAAAAACAAAGGAGGAGGCAACAATGCTTGATAAGAAATGTATTCATTACCTTTCTCATGTAACTGTAACCCCTCTGTACCGTATTTTCACAATAAAAAAACTTATTAATAAAAAAAGAAATGTGCTCAGTACCTGACTGATGAAATTTCAACCTCTCTGTACAACACCTTAATAATAACAATAAAATTATATATCTTTTTAAAAGATACAACTGGGTGCAGGTGGCTCACAACTGTAATCCTAGCTACTCAGGAGTCTGAGGCCAGCTTTGGTGGGAAAGTCTATGAGACTCTTATCTCCAATTAATTAACAGAAAACTGGAAATGGTGCTGTGGCTCAAGGTGTTAGAGCACCAGCCTTGAGCAAAAGAGCTCAGAGACAGCACCTAGACCCTGAGTTCAAGCTCCACAACTGACACACACATATTTAAAAGTCTAAGAGATCAAGTCACCCTTTTATATCACCAGAGGCACTGAGAATTTGGTCCAATTCTCTCTGAGACTTAACTGTTAAAATTATTTTGTTTTCTTATATACTCATTTGTCCTATCAATAAATGTGTCACTGAAGGTGCTCCAACATTTCACTGTTTCCTATAACCTGAAAACCAACTTTCCTCAATAACTCAAGTTTTCCTTTATGCTCAAAGCTAAGCCCACTGCTTTGAGACTTCAAGAAATGAAAAGAACTGCCCCAGATACATCACAATAACATTCTTGCTTATTACTCAATGAGAGGACTTTAGAGAATTCTGAAAAGCCAAAAATACTGAATCCCATCAAGAAAAGATTAGGAATTTATAAGTCTATTATTGCCTGCTAAAACTCCTAATGGTCTGGGGTAAAAATGCCCAATGTTTGTCAATGCCTATGTAATACCTTAATACATCATCTTCAAGCTATAGACCTAGTCCAACCCTCAGAGGAAGAAGTAACTTTGCAGTATAATAATTTGAGGCACAGTTAATGTCCCCTCATCCTGAACACTGAATTAGCTCTCTGTCGTCTAAATCCTGCCCTTACATTTAAGACATGTTGCTTACGAACAGCATGTTATTTAAGTTAGGGTTCTTAAAAAAATTTATCTTGACAATATTTTTCTCCAACTGGAATATTTTTATCATGTTTACTGAATGCATCTGTGTGTGTCTGTGAGCACGCTCATGTGTGCACGTGCATATGTACCAGCCCTAGGGTATGAATTGAGGGCCTGGATGCTATCCCTCAGTTTTTGTTTTTTTTCCTCCAAGCTAGCACTCTATCACTTGAGTCACAGTTCTATTTCCAGCTTTTCAGTAGTTAATTGGACTTAATAGTCTCACAGAGTTCCCTGCCCAGGCTGGCTTTGATCCATGATCCTCAGATCTCAGCCTCCTGAATAGCAAGGATTATAGGCATGCCAGTGCCTGGCATGTAGTTGACTTTAAATGTCTATTTTACTCTATATTCTGTTGTTTCTCTTTCTCTGTCTCTCTCTCTTCCTCTTTCCTACCCTCTCTCCCTCCTTCTCTTTTCCCTCTCCTCTGTCTCTCTCTTCTTCTCTCTCCCCCTCTCCTTCTTCCTGTCCCTCTCCCTCTCTGTCTCTCTTTCCTTGCTTGAATTTTTGTCACTTTCAGAAAATTCCTGTTCTCTTCAAATATTGTCTCTGCCATATTCTCTCTCTGTGTTTCATCTTTTCTCTAAACTTTTTCCCCCCGTCGGCCGTGGGGCTTGAACTCTGGGCTTGGGCGTTGTCCCTGCGCTCTTCAGAGCAAGGGGAGCACTCTACCACTTGAGCCACAGCGCCACTTCCAGTTTTCTAGTGGTTTACTGGAGAAAAGAGAATCACAGACTTTCCTGTCTGGGCTGGCTTTGAACCACGATCCTCAGATCTCACCTTCCTGAATAGATAGGATTACAGATGTGAGCCACAAGCACTCCGTTCTACTTGAACATTTTAAACATAGTTGTTTTAAATTTAAAGTCTGCTCAGTTTCCTGGATGCACTGTGGGTCTTGTTCCTTTTTCTCTTATGTCTCCCCCACTGGTGTTGATAAATTTGTGTTTCTACATATTAAATGAAAAACTATAGATAAAAATTGAGAGCCTTCCAATCCAAAAATTCATATGGAACAATAAAAGACCCCGAATAGCAAAAACGATCCTCAACAGAAAGAACACTGCTGGAGGAATATCAATACCAAATTTCAAACTCTACTACAAAGCCATAGTAATGAAAACAGCTTGGTACTGGCACAAGAACAGACCTTAGGACCAATGAAATAGAATTGAAAACCCAGAAATGAACCTAAAGACCTATAGCCATCTAATCTTCAATAAGGGAGCTAAAAAAATAGAATGGAAGAAAGACAGTCTCTTCAGTAAATGGTGCTGGCAAAATTGGTTAACTACTTGTAGAAAACTAAAGCTAGATCCTTATCTATCACCCTGCCCCAGAATCAACTCCAAATGGATCAAAGACCTCAGAGTCAAAGCAGACACTCTGAAAACATTACAGTATGGAATAGGAGAAACCCTAGGTCTCCTTGGCACAGGCTGAAATTTTCTTAATAGAGACCCAGAAACACAACAAATCAGAGAAAGGTTGGACAAATGGGAGCATGAAATTGCAGAGCTTCTGAATGGCAAAGGACATAACTAGCAAGATCAAGAGAAAGCCCATGGATTGGGAGAAGATCTTCATTAGCCATGCAACGGACAAGGGTCTCATATCTAAAATATATCTGGAACTCAAAACATTAAATCCCCCAACAACAAATCCTCAAAGAAACAACTGCCCAATAAATAAGTGGGCTAAGGACTTACAGAGAAACTTTTCTGAAGAGAAAAGGCTGTCCAATTGACACATGAAGAAATGCTCAACCTCCCTAGCCATAAAAGAAATGCAAATCAAAACAACATTGCGATACCACCTCACCCCAGTTAGAATGACTATAATCAAGAACTCTAATAACAGATGCTGGAGGGGATGTGGACAGAAGGGAACCCTACTGCATTGTTGGTGGGAGTGTAAACTTGTTCAAACACTTTGGAAAGCAGTATGGAGGTTCCTCAAAAGACACCACATAGAGCTCCCTTATGACCCAGCAATTCCACTTTTGGGCATTTACCCAAATGATCACAAACAAGGCCACACTAAAGCTACCAGCACGACTATGTTTATTACAGCATTATTTACCATAGCTAAGATATGGAACCAATCCAGATGTTCCTCAGTACATGAATGGATCAAGATAATGTGGTATATATAAACAGTGGAATTCTATGCCTCTATCAGAAAGAATGACATTGCCCCATTTGTTAGGAAATGGAAAGGCTATTAAGTGAAGTAAGCCAGGCCCAAAGAAACAAAGGTCCCATGGTTTTCCTTATTTGAAATATCTAGTATATGTCTGAGTCAAGCAGAAAAGGTCAGATAAGTTGATGTTAGGTGAAATGAACCCCAAGATAAGTATTCAAATCTTTTTTCTTTCATATGATTGTTTCTAACATATTTATAAGATTATTTCTTTGTTGCTTTGTGTGTCCCTCCCCCACGGTATAACCCCTGTTTTCACTGTATTTGATGTTGGTATAATTTGTGGAGGGGAAGGGAAAAAGCAAATCATTTAAATAGGGATACAGGTGGACCCTTTGCAACAATGAGATGTACAAGTTGTTATGTCGAAAACCAACTTTACAGCTTTGGCTGGGGGTGGGGAGTGGGGTAGCGGGAGTGGGGGAGGATGGGAAGGGATGGGAAGGGGAAACAAAGGAGGAGGCAACAATGCTTGATAAGAAATGTACTCATTATCTCGCCAATGTAATTGGAACCCCTCTGTACAGTATTGTCACAATAAAAAAATATTGAGAGCCTTCACTGTATTATCTTTCTGCTCAGCAATTCTGAACTTGCTTCTGAACCTAGGCTGTTAATAATACCAATTCCAATCACTTCCATTCAACCAATTGCATATTATTCAAAAATCAATTTACAATTGATGCTTAATCCCAGAGAGTAATGATGTTGGGGTCCAACACAAAGCCGGGGGAAGGGTGGGGGGCAGAGCTTTCTTTCTTGGTAAACCTTTAACTCCACTATTTATCTTGCCTTGGAAGCCTTGCCTTGCCCTAGAAACCCTGGAAGCATCTCCCAGTCCTGCTGATCTTCTGAGCCTCCCAGTCTCTTAGAGAAGTGGGCAAAAGGTGTAAGGGTGAATAGCCCCAAGGGTCGATCTCAGCTCTCTGTGACTTCTTCTCACAACCCTCTAGTCTCCAAGTTCTTACTACCTTACTAAGTTCTTTAGCCTTAAAAAGTGGTTTTCCATACTTGATCCAGCTTTTTCATGATCCCCAGTAGGAAGAAGTCTAGCCCTAATTACCTACCTCACCGTTGCCAGAGAAGGAACTTGTAGTGCCTGGAATCTCAACACTGGAGAGTTGTTTATGGCTGAAAGCTTTCCTCCTGCTTACAATCCAAGCACTCCTAAGAAGCACATTAATTCAGTCCACTCATTTACATTTTCAGAAATTACCTGTGTTGCCAGGTGCTAGTGGCTCACACTTTAATCCTAACTACTCAGAAGGCTGAGATCTGAGGATTGAGGTTTGAAGCCAGCACAGGCAGGACAGTTTATAGGACTCATCTCCATTTAATCATCAAAAAGTCAGAAGTAAAGCTGTGACTTAAGTGGTAGAACACTAGCCTTGAGGAATGATGCTCAGGGACGTTTCCTAGGCCCTGTGTTCAAGCCCTAGGACTAGCATAAAAAAATAAGTAAAAAAGAAATTACATGTGTTTACTTTTTCCTGGATGGCAGGGTTGGGAAGAGAGAATACAAAAGGAAATGCTAGGTGCCTTAAGTTTAACTGATTTGAAGAAATTTACAAAGCCTTTGGATATGTAAAAACAGGGGAAATAACTGTGTGTATACTTTCTTGATTGTAAAGTTTTGGAGATGCAGATCTCAATGGATCACTGCTAAAGAGAGTATACTGCAGGAAAGCTCAGTATAAGGACAACCACACATCCATCTGTGGCTGCCAATGGCAAGGTTAACCGTCATTTGCACCGTTGGCCCTTAGCATGAAAAATCTGCTCAACCTTAGCCTGATGAGCGACTCTAATGCCTTTCGTCAGGAAGCACTGGCTGCTAATTGTGAAATGTTTCTTTCCGTATTTCATAGAGTTTATGCTCTCCACCAAGAGTGAGCATGGTTTACCCAAATGCTTACAAACAAGACCACACTAAAGCTACCACCACAACTATGTTTATTGCAGCATTATTTACCA
>NW_012267253.1:1853711-1885421 GCF_000151885.1 Dipodomys ordii | reverse complement strand
GAAATGTACGCATTATCCTGCCCATGCAATTGTAACCCCTCTGTACAGTATGTTCACAAATAAAATAAAATTAAATTAAAAAAAAAGAAAAAAAAGAGTGAGCATGGTCATTTATTTAATTAAATAATTATTCCTCAGTACTACTTTAATGTGCTAAACAATAACCTAGGTGATAAGCAATCTAAAAAGACAATTATTTTCCTACCCTTTAATAACACGACACTAATTGTGATACCATGATTTTAGGACTTTTATTGTACACATCTTTATTATAAGTCATTTCAAGTCCCTTTTGAAGGCACAAATAATTAATAAACCCATGAACCATCTCTATCCCTGTTCTCAAGGATTTTATGATCCAGAACTAACACAGCTTTCTGCGGAGTTCATCAGATTAGGATGTCCTTGAGCAAAAGGTCATGGAACTACTTCAGAGTAGACCAGGATTCTCTTAGCAGGGTGATATTGTACATTGTCTGCCCAATGAAAACCTATCCCCATTCTCTTTTTTCCTTAATAGAACACATTTTTTCATTTATTTGTGTTCCCCTTCTATAGCAGTTAGCCTAAGGAGAAGCTGACAGACAAGTTGGAAGCTGGTTGAGCTCTATGGCTAGGCATGATGAATCTAAAATTAATCTCCTCCTCCTGACAATTAGGTGGTAGTAGGCTCACAACCTAGTTCTGGCCAGTGAGATATGACAGCACATCTTCTAAGTAGCTCCTTTTAAAACAAAGAGTCGTGGGAAAAGGCCTTTCCTATTCTGCTACTAGATGATTCTGTGCTCAATTATAACTCCTGGAAGTTCTGCAGGCCTCTTGCCATAAGACTGAATATGAAGCCAACATGAAGAAAGGAAGACTCTAGCAATGGAAAGAACAAGGTACTTTGAAGACTTCTTTGAGCCAGTGGGCTGAAAGTACAAAGGATTCACTATAGTCATGATATTCAAGAATTAAAGAATATAAAATAAAAGCAGTCTTTAAAAACATAAAAGAACAGAAGAGATGGGTAGGAGTGGCTCATGCTGTAATCCTAGCTACTCAGGAGGCTGAGATCTGAGGATCACCAGGCAGGAAAGCCCATGAGACTCTTATCTCCAATAAACTACTCAGCAAATTGGGAAATGGCACTGTGGCTCATGTGGTAGAGTGCTAGCTTTGAGCACAAAGAAGCTCAGGGAGAGCACCCAGGCCTTGAGTTCACACCCCACAAGCAACAATAAAAGAAAACATAAAAGAAAAATGGAAATATTGGTAAAAGTGGCTTGAGTGTAATTTGAATATCTTTTCCTATTCAAAGATATAAAGATAATGGTGATAGATGAATATATCTATAAAGCTCAGCTATAATATGTAATTTCATGAAAATTTTAAGTGTACTTTCCTCAAGAAAACACTATATTATAATCAGCCCTTCTACCAAGTATTCTTCATCAAATGGCTAAAGGCATAGTTTCTCAGCGCTGGCCTTATTGACATTTGTGCCAGATAATTCTCATTGTGAGAAACTATTTCTATTGTCTGTATCTCAGTGTGTAGTATAAAGTTTGGCACAAACCACTCACAACAGGTATTTCCTGTCAAATATGAAGATAATGAAGATGAGTTTGTAACATTAAAAAAATGTCACTGTTTAAACGATCCATATTGCTAGTTTGTTGCATTCTTAGATAAGCTCTTCTACTTCTAATTTTTCTATTACAGAGATCATTTCCAGTCTTCATTCAGTCTCATTAGGGAAAAGTTGCCATCTCTGAGTACTAATTATCCTGACATTTTCTTACCTGAGGCTAACTGTATCATCAATGAGCTTTAACCTTATCAGTTAGAGCCCTGTACCAAGACACTGACAGAAAGGCCAGCTGGTCCCCAGGGGGTGTTCTGTCACAGAAACACATCAAGCAAGACCTTCAAGAAATCATCAAGCCCTTCTCTTCTTAGTACTTAGGGAACAAAATAAAACTTATATATCAGAAAACCATTGTACTTACAGGAAGAAATATAACTACCAGGGAGTAAAGACTATAGCTGTGGTTAAGCTTGGGATCCTCTGATGATATTGCGTTTCTAGAAGAGTCACCTGGGTATAAGCCTCTTTATAGTACTGCAAGGACTACTACTATTCTCAGTCAGATGAACAGACACTTGTCCTGCTTGACCTTGACCAACCTTGCCTTCCACAGAGCTCTATTTTATCCTTAGTAGGCTTCTACATATGAGTGTCTAACATCAGTTCCCTGTGACCATTTGTCCAATACTTCTACTTACTCTTCAAAGGTGATGCAATGAAGCCTTGATCACACAAAGAAACCTCATAAGGATATTGAGTCAATGTCAAACAGCATGGGGTATCGGAGAGAGCCTAGGATGAAGCTAGAGACAGGGTTTGAATATCAAGTTTGCCACAGCGATTAACATCTCTAGGCTGTATTTCCTTCATCTTTAAAATGAAGAGGTGATACCTACCATGCTTTGTAAGAGACTTCACAACTAGCTCCACAAGAATATAATATTCAGCATTGGTGGACAGAGTAGTGATTGTGATTGTTACTGATGCTATTATATTATTATTTTTATTACTATCATTATACTTGCTTATTGCTCTGGAAGGGGAGCAATGGGATTGACTGATAACATGGCAAAGGTGGAGGTGGAGGGAAGATAGGAAGAATGGGAAGTGGTAAGAAGGGAGATGAAGAATAGGTCAAGAAGATAAAACAAGAAAGCTGAGGGGGGGCGGTGGAGCCAGACTTGGAAATTCCCTAGGAGAAAAACAACCAAGCTAAAACAGGGGTGGCAAGTGAGCTAGCATGTGTGAGATGGAAATTCTAGCGAAACCTCCAAAACCTGCATGAGAACAAAATGCATCCATGGCCAATGGGACCACAGGCAGGCGCTGTGATCAGTGTGATTTACAGAGCACCCTTGGACAAAGGCATGCCATTACTACAACCACCCAGAAGCCCAGGACAGGTGTGATGGTCGCTGTTATGCAGGCATCTAAGAACTGCCTTATGATTTCACAGAGAGGATGTAACAAATATATACAAATGTTAGGGTATTCATCTCCTGCTGCTGTAGTATGCAGAACAGCATGCCAAATTCAGCAGAACTCAGTGCATTCCTGAAGAGCCAAAACATTTGGGAAGGGGGATGATATGACATTTCCATCAAATTTCAAAACTTCGAAAACCAGGTCCAGACAATATCATGTGTGTTCTGGAGAAAATTCTAGAGAGGGAGGTTACTGCTAATTGAAATTGACATTACCAAACCAGAACCAGCCAATGAGGTTCTGGTTTGGTATCAAGGAGTTCCTTGGGAAGTGCCCTGCTAGAATCCCCATTTTCCAGCATGCAGTAAAAAGGACTTCCTAGGTCTCTATGGTGGAATGGCAGAGGCTCCTCTCATAAGACCACTTCGTCTTCAGTCACAGAGAGTCTTGATCCATTCATTCCCTCACCCAATGACTCCCTCAGCCAGATGTTCTCTGGATGAGACAAACTCTTTGCCAGGAAGCTGGGAAGCCTGCCAGTGACAGAAAGGAGGAAATCTGGTGTCAACTTCCAAGGACTCAGAATTTCAAGGTAGTAAAGGAGACTCCCCTGGTCTTCACGAGAAATCAGATGGATTTCTTTAAATCAAGCGTAGTGCACGACTATAACAATGTTGCTTTGCTAGCGGAAAAAAAAATACTCTGAGGGAAAAGATCAGGGCAAAGCACAAGGTGGATTGGCCATCTGAGGCACTCCAGCTTGAATAAGAGCTGAAGCAATTAGCAAAGGGTATGGAGAAAAGAATGATGAGATGTCAGCAAATAGACACCAGGCAGACAGAATAGGACAAAGGGGCAAGCAAATCTCAAGCTATCCACGGAGTTCAAGTCTCCAGTAGGCTAAAGACAGAACACCTCCTGGGAACAGACATGGAACCAAGGCAGAGAAGAGTGAATGGAGAAAAGACCATTTGCAGTCCTGGTTCATAACTTAAATATGGCTGCCTTCACAAGGGGCACAGTAAAGCTTTGTCTACTTGACAGTGGAGCATGTTCTAAAGACTTCATCCTTGGCCATCTTTTATATAAAACTATGGTTTTTAGAGCCAAAATCTTGGTGTAGGAAGAGAAACTTTGTTCCTAAGCTTTGAGTGACAGCTGTCAGCCAAAGGTTAAAAGACATATTGTTTATCCCTAGCGACAGCTTTCAAACTGTATCACTAATCCCATACATCCCTTAAATGCCCACGCAGGACACAAGTTCAATGTGAAAACCATACTCACTTTCTTCTATTCCCGTATATCTCAAAACAGAAAAGGTCCATTAAAGGACAAATCCCTTCCAATTTTTCTGAAAGGTAAACACAAAAAGAAAAAGAAGCAAACCCCAAAATGCTCTTTGTATTTTCTCTGAGTTGCCAAGTAACCAACACTTGAAATAGTCATCTTTTGCTTTTCAATGGAGTGGACATTTGCTAAACTATTCTTCAACAAAATATTAATCTTCAGACTGATTTCCCTATGCCTAAGAAAATGCATTTGCCATCAAAAGTAAAATTGCACCCGATGTTTTCGGTGCTTTGTGATTTAGCATTTAAGCTGGGAAGAAAAGGAGACACTTTTTCCAACCTTATGGCTGCTCCTGTGCCCACACAAACTTAGAAGTGCCCAAACTTAGTGTTTCTAATTCTGCCAAACTAGCAAGAAAATCCCCAAGTACTACAAGGGAAGAAAAGTGGGCAAGAGATAGAGTTGGAGGTTTTTATTTACCTCTCCATCTTCTTCCTCTTCTTAATCCATAAACCCAAGATGGAGAGAACTAAGAGAAAAAAAAGAATGATAGGAGAAAAAAGAGTGGGTAATAATGTTCGACAAGAAATGTCTTCATTACTCATGTAACTCTAACCCCTCTGTACAGCATCTTTACAATAAAATAAAACTTAAAAAAAAAAAGAGTGGCCAGGCACTGGTGGCTCACGCCTGTAATCCTAGCTACTCAGGAGGCTAAGATGTGAGGATGATGGTTCAAAGCCAGCCCAGGCAGTAAAGCCCATGAGACTGTTATTTCCAATTAACCACCCAGGAAGCTAGAAGTGGCACTGTGGCTCAAGTTGTAGAGTATTCGCCTTGAGCTGAAAAGCTCAGGGACAGCATCCAGGCCCAGAGTTCAAGCCCCATGACTGACAAAATAAATAAATAAATAAAGGAGTGAGCCTGGGAAAGAGAGAAAACAAGGCTCATTGATGGTAGAAAAAGTTCCATTTAAACAGTTAAACACTCCACCCCTTGCCAGGTATCACTGAAATCAGGCAAGAGCTGCTTCTGGCACATAGAGACCAGAGAGCTTCCTCCACTGCATCTTTCAAATGCTTCTCTTTCCTATGCTGGAGGAAAAGGAGGCAGCGTGTGACACCGGGTAATCTGGTACCATGGGCAGACTATTGAGGAATAGAAACTAGCTGGCACTACCTGGCACCAGCCAAGCAGCTATGGGAAACAAATTCCTCGTGTCTGAGGTCTTGCAAAATGGTTGATACAATGCAGAAGACAAATTATTATTTTGCTATAAAATAAACAGAACAGGCAAAGCCAAGCCATTCAAATATGTCCGTAGGCATATTTTTGCAGAAAGAGTAACAATTATCCATCATGATTAGATATAACAGTGAAAAGAGTCAGCACTACATTTTGCTTTGTTTTAATGGCACTCTGCCAATTTCTGGACTTGCATGTGACAGAACTCAAAAGAAAATGTGAATTGTTTACTGAGTATTTGTGATGTGAATGGTCTGATACTACCTTACCTGTTGCATTTTATTTTGTATGCAGACTCAGCCTCCAAGAAAAGAATTATCCTATTCACATTTTAGAACTGAAAAAAAAAACAGAGTTCAGAGAGACTATACTTAAGAACACATAACTAAAACCTGGCAACACTGAAATTTAATATTCCCTGCTGATCCTAGTGAATTCTTGAATATTCTTCAGAAAGTCCACAAGCTAACACCTAAAACTTGTCATAACTATAATAAAATTGTATATATATATATATGTACGTAAATGAATGATAGTTAATATATATGTAAGTAAATGTATGTATATATAAGTAAATAAATGATAGTTAATATATGTATGTAAAGGAATGATAATATATATGAAAGTAAAGGAATGATATATATGTAAGTATATACTAATATATATGTAAGTGTAATATATATGCTTACATATTTTGCATAATATTATATATGGCACAATTTGATAGTTTACTTAGATGGCCTGGTAGAAATCATTAATACTGGGTAAAGTTTCTATAACTGTTTTTAGAAGGAAGCAGAAGAGCAAATAGATAGGGGACAAGAAGTAAACGAGAGGTCAATTACCCAGTCACTCTACTGTATAAACTTTCTGTGAAACAGCCAGAAAAAAATTAAAGGCACTGTCATAATTTTTAAATTGTAACCAACATGTATTTTATGTAACCTATTACCCTTCAAATACTGTCATCATGAACCAAACCCATCTGACCTGCACAATCACTGTACTTTGCGTGTTAATGACAGCAAGAACACAGTGGCTGTCTGCCCCTCTCCAGGCTTCACTGGAGTCCTTGGTCATGTTCCTATCACAAGAGAAGCAAAAACTTACCCATTAACCAGCAGTCCTTCTCAGCTGCTGTGTGTGTGGCTAAATCTTGATTGTTCTTTTCCTGCACAAAGGCAATATCTCTGTGAAAAAGAGTAACTAGCTCAAGATCCAATGATTGAATTTCTCTGAATATTAATGGAACATTTTCTTTTCCTAGGACTACAAACCTTATAGTATGCTCTTTTGAATTTTGAGTTAATTCAGAGGTCTTAAACAAGAACAAATTCCAAAAGCAAACTGTGGTCTCCCAAGCAAAAAACAGTGGATAGGGAAAGGGAAAAAGAGAGATTAGATAGAAGATATACAGATATAATGTGTATATATAACACATATAAATATTATAACACACACATATATATATATATAGTATAGATATATACCTAGTATGTGACAGTTTCATATATCTATAAATAAGCACATAGGTTATATATTATTTATAATCCATACATACACAAAGAGAATTCAAAGAGAAATAGATGATGAAATTTGAATTTTTTTAAAGAAAAAAGGAGGGTTCGTGGGGCTAGGAATGTGGCTTAATGGTAGAGTACTTGCCTTGCATGCATGAAGCCCTGGGTTCAATTCCTCAGTACCACATAAACAGGAAAAGCCAGAAGTGGCACTGTGACTCAAGTGGTAGAGTGCTAGCCTTGAGCACAGAGAGGCTCAAGGACAATGAGTTCAAGCTCCAGGACTGGCAAAAAAATGGGGGAAGGGATGGGGTTCAGTAAAATAGATGAGGTAAAGATGATCAAAGTATATTTGTAGATATCAAAATGAGGCATAACTGGGCTTCATATTTCAGTTCTTTGTGTCCTCTCCTATCCAACATCAGGACATTGGCAGACTCTGGCCAGTGAAAAATTTCAGTTCTATAAAGGAAACTAGAGATATTATATGTTTATTTCTGAGGTGTTATTATTATACTTTGAGATGTAAATGAATAGACACTCACTGAGCTCATGACCACCATGGTTTGTTGGTTTTGTGTTGGCTCAGTGGCTTTCTTGGGCCCCTTGGCTTTCTTGCTTAAAGATGGTATTCTACCACTATAACCACACATTTGTCTGTTATTTTGCTTGTAAACTGGAGATGGAGTATTACATACTTCTAGGCCCTGGCTAGCTTCAAACCTCAGATCTTCTCATCTTAGTCTCCTGAGAAGCCAGATGACAGACATAAGTCATCAATGCCTGGTTGCTAACTTTCTTCATGATTTTATATATGGTTTAATACAGGTTGAATGTCTCTTAGCCAAAATCCTTAGAACAAGAAGTGTTTCATAGTTAAGAATGCTTCAGATTTTGAAATTTTGCACAGCACTAATGGGCTATCTCCAAATGGGACCCAGGTCTAAACATGAATTTATTTCTCTTTTATGTAACTCTTATGAGGCAGGATAGATAGATGAGGAGACCGGGAAATTAGATTATTTTTTTCTTATCAAGTATCAAAAGGGTCAGATTCAAAAGTTAAAATCAGAAAGCAACTGATAAGGCAGTTCAACTTCCCTCTCATTATACTTCTTTGTATGTTAAGTTCTAAGGACTTGGAGACCTAAAAGGACCTGCCTATATCTTCTCTTTTTCTGAAATGGTAAAGAGCTATAAAGTCTTCATGAATGCAGAAAGGTGGGAAGCATATCTAAGGGGGTAAAAAGCCCTAAAACTTACCTATTATCTCTGAATTTGGCCCAGATACATCTCATATTTTACAGTAATAAGAAGCGCCCATTTCGGCTACTCAGAACCATTGTGTAATGGCTGACGGTTGCTAGGCACCTGGCCGTAAACATTTCCTCAGCTCAGAAAAAAATAATTTAGGCCACAGGGAACAGTTGCCATTCTGAGTCTTTAACTCCTATTTCTTTTCATAGGGAATAAGAAATGTTTCCCTTTTCTCCATCTCTCCCTATTTTAATCCTGTTACACTAAAATAAATGCTAACTAAAATTTTTACCTTGTGCAACTTTCCTTTGTGTAAAGCTCTCTAAACTGTTTTTCATGCGTGGATCTCAAGGACCTGAGGTTTTGGGTGGAAGCTTGGAATCCAAGGGCAGGCTTTATCTATTCTATGGTGACACACACGGAGGCTGAAGTTCATTTTATAGACTATTCCTGGTAAGCCTCAATATTGGCTTCAACTCCACATGTTCAGGGTACAAGTTTCCACTGAGGATATCATATCATTACAAAAAAATTTTTTTAAGATTGTGGAGTATTTCAGACTTCAGACTTGAGATTAGATATTCGATATATGGCTACTCAGTTTATATTTCCTTAATCCGCTATGTCCTTCCTCCCTCCATCTCCCCACTGCTAGTGGCTGTTTCCCCACGTGGAATACCTAAAACCCCAGAATGCTCCATATGGATGTCTATAAAAATTATATCCCTGAACAGGTATGGTGTCGCTAATAAAAATACTTTATCTAGTACAGAACACACATGGATCTCCATTCTTTAAAATGAGGTATATCCTGTATATATACTTTAGGACCATTTTCTTGCTTTCATTCTGACACAGTGATTCCAAAGTAACCATACGACCATTCCTGAATGTGCTATATTAATTTGGTGTACCAAATATAGCAACATCAAGAGAAGATGTTCTGGATACTGACCCCATTGATCTAGTTTTTGGCAAGGCACTCACATTCTTCTAAGTTGATACATCAACGTCCTGGTTCATCATGCGTCCTATGGATTTTTGACAGTGTTCACACTACTTCCAAGCCCCAGAACTCCAGGCAGACTGATTCCAGAAAGACGCTCTCTTGACCTTTTGAAACAATAGCATCCTCACCAAGGACAATCCATGGAGGTCATAGCTGAGCCATCATCGGCGTCCATCAGCAGTACCTTCCTGGTCTAAAAACAGAGAAGTCAAAATGTTCTCCCCGACTAAAGTAGCCCTCAATTTCCAGCTTTCCTCCAACAGCATCCTGCGCTCCCAGCACTTCTTTCCCAAGCACCTCCCACTCTCAGAGTTCTTTTGTTCTTGAGAACAGTACTTCTGAAGGTAAGAGCAGCAAGAAGTTATTTTAATTGGGAAACCTGGGTAAGTGTGCTTTAAACCAGTAAACTTGGTAACTTCTCCTTCTGCTATCCAAAGGAAAAGCATTTAGTTCATTGCAAGCCAATGCATTACAATACACTGAACAAACATTTAGAAAGAACAAGACACTCCAAACACTTGGACAACAGGGCACAAGATGTTTTCAGAGCATATATGAGAATCCAGCCCCTTGACAAAGAGACATCATCTCATTTCTTTGTGAAAGAAGCCATTGTCCCTTTATTTCCTTCACTGGAATGCTCTGAAGGGATGCATGCTAGCAACCTTTCCTCATCTTCTTGGCATCTAGGTCCTTGATAAATGACATTTTCGGCAGGGGCGGGGGGAGGAGGGAGGGAGAAAATGAGGGAAGGTTAACACTGTTCAAGTATACTTATTACCTTACTTAAATAAGGTAATAAGCAACCCTTCTGTACATCACTTTTACAATACAATAAAATAAATTAATAATACAAATTACAGCTAGTACTTATTTTGTGCTAGCCATGACTAGGGAATTTTTGACATCATTTCTGCCTATATCATAGTTATTACTCAGCTTGTAATAATGGAGAAGCTGAGGTTTCAAAGGTTTAGGCATTTGCCAAAGCTATCTCATGTCTAAAGACTTTTTCCTTCGCAATATGATAATCGTCTCACAACATCTTTCCTCAGTTCTAGATCAATGAATAAATTTAAACAACAGCCTCTCTTTGCCTTATCAAAAACACCTATAAAAATGAGTCTAATAAACACTTTTGGAGTTTCCTTCCTGTTTTCAATCTTCACGTTCTCGTGTGAATTTTACACCTAAAACCTGCAATACTAAATATGCCATGGTAGTATTGGCTCTCTAGGATTTGCAAAGCCTGTGAAACCCTAAAACAAAAAAAAAATCTATTTATAATCCATTGGTTGACCATTAGGTGAGCAATTATTCTTAATAGGCAATTACAAAAATTGAACCTAGAGAGCAAGAGATTATCATAGCCCTTCCTAAAATGTTTGAGTGTAATCAACAGGAAATAAAATAAAAAACTCTCTTTGGGATGGGGGAGTTAGCTCAGTGGAAGAGTACTTGCCTGGAACGTGCAAAGCCCTGAGTTAGGTCCTCAGCTATGGGGGAAAAATGCTCCCCAATGAATCTTATTATAATTATGTAATCAAAGGGTAATCTTGCAGGACTCTGCCTGCAGAGAACTGTGGCTTTCACTGTGCACACAGTATCCGCCACATGCCCTGAACTAAATTCTCTTTTCAATACTATGTCTTCTTTATGTGGACGTGAGTATCAGCGTGCAGAAGCAATACGTCTGCAACCGTCAACAAAATTCCAAGCTTAGGTGGATTAAATGTCATGCTGGTATTTGGGGGCTAAAATAGGCAAATTGGTTTTGTGATAATATCATGAAACGTCCCTGGTAATACAAGGAAGCGAGACATAGGTTCAATCTGTGTTCTGGCATGTGATCACAGGTTAGATCCTTACTGACTCCTCCTGAGCTCCTCACTGGTAAAATGGTATACTATTTATGTCAGAAGACTCCTGCAGAAGTAAGTTAACGTTGGATTCCCGCACGCTATCTGGATACCTAATTCATCACTCTGCTTTTGACTCCAGCTTTTTCAGGCATTTCTTTCAACTCAGAAACCAGAGGAATACTGATAGAATGGAAGCAAACTGACTTGCCATCTCATTCATATGAAAACTAATACCTTTATATGTGTTCTCCACACTTACCTTGCTGCTCTCCATCTTGAACACAGCTCAACCCATGCTGATTCCTATAGTTTCTTTAGTGTACTAGGTATGCTCCTGCCTCAGGACCCTTGAACTTGCTGCTGTGTTTGGCAGCCTTCCTCCTCACGTGCAGACGTGGCCATTCCTGCAGTGTTTGAGGTCTTAGCTCAAACAATATCTTCTCAGTGATGTCTTCATGTCATTTTTCTCAAAATTATAGGTTCTCCATCTCTAACACTTCTAATTTCCCTTCTCTGTTTCATTCTTTCATCTTAGATTCATCACAGTGAAACAGACTACTTACTCATTAACAATTTTATCCTCTAGAATTTAAAGGATGAAGACAGCAGTCTTTGGTTTTGTTTCCACTGTATTTTTATAGTTTGGAATAGTGCATGGTATAGCAATATTCAATAAGTACTTTTGATTTTTTTAATGAAAGGAAGAACTGCAGGCAGATTCAAGTGGTACCAGCTTAGCAAGTACAAATCCCCAAATTCAATCCCAAGTATGGCTAAAAGGAAGGAAAGAAGGGAAGGAGGAAAGAAGGGAGGAAGGAAAGAGAATCTCTTTAAGAACTCATGACCATAGCAAAGGAAACTAGCAAAGAATAATAGCTGACAAGTGAAAAATAAATTCCTTGTGGTAAACACACATAAAAATTATTAAGTAGTAAAAAGTAAATTCAAATATGCAAAAAAGATACATAATAGATACATAACAGAAATAGAATGTGAAGAACATCATAGCACTCCTCTGTAATCTCAGGCAGAAGTACCACAAGCTTGAGGCCAACATGGGCTATATTCCAATATCCTAAATATACATATATGCCAGGCACCGGTGGCTCATGCCTATAATCTCAGGAGGTTGAAATCTGAGAATCGCAGTCCAAAACCAGCCTGGGAAGGAAAGTCCATGAGACTCTCATCTCTAATAAACCACTCAGAAAACCAGAAGTGGTTCTGTGGTAGAGCACTAGTCTTAAGCTGAAAAACTGAGGGACAGTGCTCAGGCCCAGAGTTCAAGCCCCACAACCAACCAAAAATAAAAAATAAATATGCATATATAATTTCTATAAAATTAAAGATTATATATAAAATAATACCAAGACCCCACTTATGAGATTATAAGGAAAAGTAGACAGCAGAATGTCAAAGGTGTTATCGAATAGCTATTTTATTTTCTAAAGGGATTAATTAATTTAATTCCTGTGACCTTCTTGCCTATAGGTCTCACATATGTGAAGCCTGAGTTACCACAGAAAACAATTATTAAAAGATGTATGTCTAAGCAAATACAGTGAAATAGGAAGGGAATACAGGAACGTACTGTTCTCGTGCTTCAGAGCAGTGGTTTTCATAGGAAGAAAGAATATTGAGAATGTGAATGGGATATCTTAATTGTATCTGTAATATTTTCTTCTGTCTTTTCTATCCTTCTGTCATTATTTACCTAACTACTTCTTTCTTCTTTTCCTCCCTTCAACTTATTTCCTCTCTCCCTGAAACAGAGAAAAAAGACACTAAGGTAAATTAAATTGTTTGGTTTGGTAAAATTTTATATGATTCTAGTGTATCATTTTCTAAAACTTTTCAACAAGCTCTTAATTGTTTTCAATTTTAAAGGAAGTTTAAGGCAATATTATAAAGATGTTACTATACGTTAAGAACATGTAATTTATTATAGTGAAATTGAAATGTTAAAAAATAGGCCTGAAATTGTTAAAAATTTATTAGTAAAAAAATTAATTAGTAAGTTAAAATGTAACCTAAGATGAAAAGGGAAAAAAGAACAAAATAATGTAATGAACAAGTGCTACTAAATATGTAAGCAAAAAAATTCTGAAAATATATATCACAGAGATTATGAAGTTATGTTTTAAAGAAATGCAAGTAAAAACTGCATTCCAGTATCAGAAAGAATGTTTTAAAAAGCAAAAAACAAAAAACAAAATGCAAGAGAAGAACTTTCAATGAAGACAAAGATATACAGAAAAATAATAAAATAAAAATGAATTGATAAATACATCATTTAGAGTAGCTTCAAAAACAATGCATTTCTTTGGAACAAATAGAGAAAGAAAGATATGATCAATTCACAGGGGAAATTATTTTTAAGATCATTCGGAATCACTTAAATTTTTAAATTAAAAAAATTAAATCACTTAATGGAGATATGAATCATTCTCTTAAGTTTATCTGACTTGGGGAAAGGAAGGGGTGTAACAAAATGGTGAGACAAAGGACAAAGGGTTAACCAATGCAACAGCGATACTCTCAAGACACTACGTCGAAAATGAACTTTATAACTTGGGAGGGAAGGGAGTCAGGGGGAAGGAAAATGCAAGAAAACGAGGGAGAGAGTAACACTGTTCAACAAGAAATGTACTCATGACCTTACTTATGTAACTGTAACCCCTCTACACATCACCTTGACAATAAAATAAATATTTTTACTTTCCTTATTTCTTTTTTATTTAATTTTATTTTTATTATAAAGATACTGTACAGAGGGGTTACAGTTACATGAGTAAGATAATGAATATATTTGTCAAGCATTGTTACCCCCTCCTTTGTTCTTCTCCTACTACCCCTTCCCTCCCCTACCTCTTCCACCCCTCCCCCTCACCACTGAAGTTGTAAAGTTCATTTCCAACATAGTGTGAGTATCATTGTTGCAATGGGTCATCCTATGTCCTTGTTTCAGCTTTTTGTTATTCCCCTTCCCTTCCCCAAATTAGATAAATGTATGTACAAGATGCAAAGTACCAAAATCAAATAGACAACAGGGGATATACATAGAGGGAAGAACATACATAGGAACAAAAAAAAAATCACATTGCACATTAAAGAAAACAACAACAAAGAAAAATCTCTTGTGTCTGTATCTTGGAGTTCATTTCACTTAGCATCATTTTATATGGTCATATGTACCATATAAAGCTTTTGAGCTTTTCTTCTCATCTGGTAAGATTTATCCTAGACGTATACTAATTATCGCAAATAAGAGAAACCATGGGACTTATATTTCTTTGGGTCTGGCTTACTTTACTTAATATGATTCTTTCCAATACTTTCCATTTCCTACCACATGGGGCAGTGTCATTCTTTCTGATGGAAACATAGATGATCCAATCATGTACTGAGGGACATCTGGGTTGGTTCAACCACCCCATTAATAAGTGGGCCACAGACTTAAAGAGAGACTTCTCTAAAGAGAAAATAAGAATGGCCAATGGACATATATCTTTTTTCTTTCTTGCTATTGTTGCTAATGTATTTATAATGTACCATGTGATTTTTTTTTGTTTCTTTGTATGTTCCTCCCCCATGGTATAACCCCTGTATTTGATGTTGGTGCCCTGCATCTTGCATATACACTTCTCTAATTCGGGGAAGAGAAGGGCAAAAACAAAGTGCTTAAATAAGAATACAGGTTGACCAATTGTAATAATGAGATGTACAAAACACTATGTTGAAAATGAACTTTACAACTTCGGCGAGGGAGGGGGAGTAGTTGTGGAGGTGGGGAGGGAAGGATTGGTAGGGGAAAAACAAAGGAGGAGTCTGTTGAGCATTATTATGCCCAATAGGAAATGTACTCATTACCTTGCTCATGTAACTGTAACACCTCTTTACAGCATTTTTACAATAAGAAAATGTACAAAAAAAAAAAAGAATGGCCAGTAGACACATGAAGAAATGCTCAACTTCTCTGGCCACAAATAAAATGCAAATAAAAACAACATTGAGATTCCACCTCACCCAAGTTAGAATGGCTATAATCAAGAAATCTAATAATAACAGATGCTGGAGGGGATGTGGACAGAAGGGAACCTTACTTCATTGTTGGTGGGAGTGTAAACTTGTTCAACCACTTTGAAAAGTAGTATGGAGGTTCCTCAAAAGACTCCACATAGAGCTCCCCTATGACTTTTGGGCATTTACTCAAATGTTTATAAACAAGACCACACTAAAGCTACCACCACAACTATGTTTATTGCAGCATTATTTACCATAGCTAAGATCTGGAACCAACACAGATGCCCCTCAGTAGATGAATGGATCAAGAAAATGCGGAATGGAATTCCGCACACAATGGAATTCTATGCCTCCATCAGAAAGAATGACATTGCCCCATTTGTTAGGAAATGGAAAGACTTGGAAAAAATTATATTAAGTGAAGTAAGCCAAGCCCAAAGAAACATAGATCCCATGATTTCCCTTATTTGCAATATCTAGTATATGTATGAGTCAAGCAGAAAATGTCAGATAAGGTGATGTTAGGGAAATGAACCCTAAGATATGTATTTTAAATGTTTTTTTTTCTTTCATGCATTTGTTTCTAACGCAATTATAAAATTATTTCTTTGTTGCTTTGTATGTCCCTCCCCCACAGTATAACCCCTGCTTTCACTGTATTTGATGTCAGTATAATTTGTAGAGGGGAAGGGGAAAAACAAGTCGTTTAAATAAGGATACAGGTGGACCTGTTGCAACAATGAGAAGTACAAGTTGTCATGTCAAAAACGAACTTTATAACTTGGTGGGGGGAGGATTGAGTGGCGGGGGGGGGGGGGGGGGGAGGGGGGGAAGGGAAACAAAGGCTACAATGCTTGATAAGAAATGTACTCACTATCTTGCCCATGTAATTGTAACCCCTCTATACAGTATTTTCACAATAAAAAAAATCTAATAACAACAGATACTGGAGGGGATGTGGACAGAAGGGAACCTTCCTGCATTGTTGTTGGGAGTGTAAACTTGTTCAACCACTTTGGAAAGCAGTATGGAGGTTCATCAAAAGAGTCCACATAGAGCTTCCCTATGACCCAGCAATCCCACTTCTGGGCATTTACCCAAATTATCACAAACAAGGCCATACTAAAGCTACCAGCACAACTAAGCTTATCACAGCATTATTCAATATAGTTAAAATATTTAAAAAAATAAATTAGTGCAGTGGAGAGATGTAAAGCATTCACATATAGAAAAGAACAACAAAGTGAAAATATTATCTTTCTAAACTAAACTGGAATTTCCATATAATACACATACATCCATGGGAATTGGAGAGAACATTTAATTCTGAAATTTACATGCAAAAGCATAGAAATATAGAAAATCTAGAGTAAAATACAGCAGATTCTACCTAGCCAGGTATCATGGCATGGTGGTTAAACACACAAAACTCAGAGCCAGACTGCATAAATTTAAATTGTATAACATCATTGCCTATGTAAGTTAGGTTGAATTCTTTCACATGATTTTCAAAAAATTGAAATTATTTCCTATAGGAAATGGCCCATAATTTTGCCTAGTGTGTAGTAATAATTTTGTGAGTTTTTTTGAGCATGAGAAGTTGGTAAATGTTATTAATAGGTGATTCACTAAAACTACATTTGAGCAAACATATTTAAAAAATTCTCAGCCTCATGGACAAGTTAGAGCAAAAAGTTATAGACAAAAATCAAAGTGCCTGACAATGTTAAATATTGAAGAAACTATTCAAAAAATTAATTATAACATTTCCAACTAGCCATATTTATTAAGGCTATATTATAAATAAGCTACAGCCCAAGAATTCACCACTTGCTGACAGCTCTAGAGAAACCCAAGTCTTACACAAGCCAAAAATATATCCAGTAATGATCATTAAAATTTTATGTGTTAGAGCAGGTGTCAGAGTGAATTAATGTTCCTAAATGAGAGATAGACTAGATAATTTCATATGTTCCCTTAGTACACCATGTACAGCAAGAAAATAAATGAATTTGTGTTTTGTCATATGAATAAACATAATGATGAAAAAAAACAAAATCATATAAAGATATGTATAGATGAGTATTTATAGAATCTTAATTTTATTCAAAAGAATGTTAGATTGTTTTAAACTAAATATTCAACCAAACATTTTGTAAAAGTTTAAGTGGATGGGAAACTTATATGCACCAAATTTAGAATAAAGATTACTTTTGAAAGGGGTTCTTGAAGCATGAAAGTTATATCAGGAATATATATCCTAGTATCACCAAATTATACACAGCAAATAAAGCAAACAGTGACCACTTAGGATACAATATTTAGGTAGTAAGTATCTGGATATTTGAAATGTTGCACAATTTTTCAAACTCGGTATTATTGAGTTTTCGAATGAATACTAAATGCTTAAAATAGTCACATTCTTTAAAACAAACAAGTGGTGCACAAACATAGTCAATAATATATCAATGCATCAGTGAAGACACAGAAGAGGCTCATAGATAATGACTATGGAGTAAGAAATTAAGGTGGAGAAAGCAGAAAGACTTCTGTGTTTCTGCTCTGTATACTTCCATATTATCTAAGTATTTTATCTGAGGTTATCTGTGTGTTAAAACAAGTCATAACTAAGAAAACATGATGGGGCCAAGCCAGGAGGGATACCCCAAAGACAAAATCCAAAGATCATGGAGCTTCAGCCTCAGCATGTAGGAAAGTTAGGACTCCCTGACTGACAACCAATGACTATATGTAGGTTTCAGGCTACTTCCAAGTGCTAATGTGTACTAGGCATTGGGTAGAGAAAGAATATTGAGTAGAGAGAGAATATCACTCTGGTCAGGAAGAGGCTGAGTCTTAGAATGGCCCAAGTCTTATAACCTTTCTGTTTATCCAAGTAGGATGGTTGTTTTTCAATCCAAGGCATATTCATGCAATGGCACCATCCTAAGTCCTTAAACTAATGGCAAGACAGTGCTGAGAAGGAGAGGACCCTGAAAAGCTTGTTCTGATCTCCAAAGATGGAGAAGCACAATTCTCATTCATCACAGTGAAATCACAGCCCAGCAATAAAAGCAGCTGGCTTTGGAATGAGCTGTTTTCCAGGAGCCATTTATTTATTTGATGTTCTGTCACTGACAAACTGTGCCAACCATGACTCTGTGTGATTAAGTCAGGTTTCTTCAGACACATATCACTTTCTCCTGAACACACTATGGCCAGAACCCTCCATCTTTGTCAGGGACTCTAAACAAGTTGGGCAACTCTACAACAAGTGTCCATCCTAGTCAGCAGAACTTAAAATGTAAATCATGTTCATCAAGCTACCCAAAGTGAAGTGGAGTGGCACAGAAGAAGTGCAGAGTTCACAGAATCATATCAGAGGGTCCCTTCAGAGTCAGGAAGATTGACCTTCATTGTTTTCCTAGCACATAATAACAAGAATGCCCACTATTTTATGTGGACTAATCACATGAGAAGCAGGATACTAAGAGCTATTTGTATTACACTCTCTATAGCTCTACTACCCAAGGCAGGCAGCTGTGTGTATATGACATCACACCCTTTGAGCTCCTGACTGCACTGGTACTAGCCTTTCTAGATGTTGATAATAGGGTTTTTTGGGTAGGGGATGGGGGAGGGTACAGGCTACGAGTCCAATTCTGTTACTTATATGCTGAAAATTCTTTGCTAAAGCACTTCATCTCACTAATATTCAGATTCCCCTTAACATTAAGTATGTTAGTTGAGAAGATTGCTATAAGGATAAAATGAAATCATGAAAGCAAAAGGCTTCCAAAAATACATCATCAAGTAACTGCTGTAGAGCATAAATGAAAAGCAGTGTCTCAGTAGTACTCTTCCAACAACCAAAACCAACACCACACAGAGACATAGTACACGCCAATGCCTATTCTCAATTCATCCGTCCTTTTGCTCACGACAGGCACCATCTCAGGATCATTTCCCTTAGAATCCAAGAATCTGGAGACATGGAAAGGTGTACTTCACTGGTGTTGTACTGGTAACATTCCACAGTTCTCAGGGAAGAGGGTGGAGTCACACCTTCCTGACCTGACAGGGTTGAGACAACTTCATTCATCCCAATGAGTTGCTGTGGAATCCAGTTAAGAACAACATTCCAAAATGACCTTCCTTATATCAAGCACATTGAAAGATCAAGAAATAGAAGCAGGCACTGGTGGCTCATTCTTGCAATCTTAGCTGAGATCTGAAGATTACAGTTGGAAGCCAACCATGGCTGTTAACAAAAAAAAAAAATCTATGACACTGCTGGGATTGGTGGCTTACGCCTGTAATCCTAAATACTCGGAAGGCTGAGAGCTGAGAATAGCGATTCAAAGCCAGCCTGGGCAGGAAACTCTGTGAGACTCTTATCTCCAATAAACCACTCAGAAAACCAGAAGTGGCGCTGTGGCTCAAGTGGTAGAGCGCTAGCCTTGAGCTGAAAAGCTGAGGAATAGTGCCCAGGCCCAGAGTTCAAGCCCCACAACCAACAAAATAAAAATCGATGAGACTCTTCTCCAATTAACCAGTAAAAAGCTAGAAGTGGAGCTATTGCTTAAGTGGTAGCATATCAGCCTTCGGTGAAAAAGTAAAGGGACAGAGCCTAAACCCTGAGTTTAAGCACCAGTACCAGCACAATAAAAAAGAAAAAGAAATAGCAGACAATGAGGCTGAGATTCAAATCCCTAAACTACAGTAGCACAGCCCTGCATCTTGTTTCTAGATCGGATTGCCCATTTTATGATGAACTTTGACCACCACCACCCTTCCTGCCACACACGCACAAGCACCCATCAGATCTCTTCATGCAAATGACCTATTTTTTCCGGTACATTTTTAAATACTCAATATTGCAATTTCCATCTAGAGATGGCAAATATTTACCACCAAAAATTTTCAGGGTATTTTTTATTGCTTTTAATTGTTCAAAGACAAACTCTCTTCTTCCTATAAATATGGAAATATGGCTAATGTCTTAAATTCCCTTTGATCACTACTCCTATTCATTTTAATGCACTTTTGTGTTTTCACAAATGCACAGATAATTGTTATATGTGTATATAAATGTAGTTACTTTGTATATAATCTATGATTTGGTTTTTACAATAGTTATCTTTGAGATCTTTATCCATGTTACCTAGGATGTTCTATTATATGGATTTTGTTTTATGGAACTTGATAAAATCAAAGAAACCCTATTTGTTGACACTTGTAAGAGGGGAAAAAATACAAGAAGGGGGGGGTGGGGACAGGCCAAGTGCTGATGGCTCATGCCTGTAATCTTAGCTAATCAGGAAGTTGAGGTCTGAGGATCACAGTTAACCAGCCCAGGTTAAAAAAAAAAGTGAGTTTTATTTCCAAATAATCAGCAAAAAATCCAGAAGTAGAGCTATGATGGAGTGAAAAAGCCAAGCACTGAAATTGGGATATATTTTCATTTTCAACTGAGGGGAGAAAATAAACAATGGCTGGGCTGGGTTTGGGGACAGCAAGTCCTCCTGGTCCATGGTTGAATGATTCAATCCATACTTGATCCTTTATTTATCAGTGGCAGTATTGGGACTCAGACAAACGAGTACAGAAAGAAGAATAATAGTTCTCAGGGCTTTAAGATGTGGAATTATAAATTTTATAGCTGGAGAATCCAGAAAATATTTCGTATTTTATATCTCTTATTTCACAAATAAGAAATTCAAGACTGAGGGATGTTATGAATTTATCCAAGGTTATATAGTCTAAATTTCCTGGCTTTGATTCAATATTAATGCTTTTTTAAAAAAAATCTACTTCCTCAGATTTGTCTCAAGAACTTCCCAAGTAGTTCATATAGTAGCCTATATCATTTTTAAAAAACAAAGAAAAATAAACCCATATAAATCACCAGCTACAAAAGTGGTAGTTGATTTGCTCTTTGAACTGGGACACTGATATAAAAATGACAGTGATATTTAATCAACAGTGATGATAACAGATCATTTCAGTCATTATTTGTTCAAGCAGGGAAACTGTAGGACTTTGTACCAGTCACAAATAATACCTGTGGTGAGAATTAAGTTTAATTAAATGATGTATATTCTGAGTATAACAGCTAGTGTATGCATGTTTCACTCATGAGCATTGTATTGATGTGTTCATACATGTAGTAGTAGATATTTTTACTTAAAGATACTCTGGCTAGAAAATCTTTCATTGCTTTGAATTGGAAAAACCTGAGGACTGCTCTGTCTTGATCCCCCAAACCCTAACCTGACAGCTTTCCAATCATTGTTTTACTTTTTTCAGAAAGGACTAGTGATGGCTTATAATGAATCCACAGTCTTTCTGGTGGTTTTCTTTTATTCTTGTTTTATTTCATTAGGAAAAGGCTCTTCCCACTGTAGAAGCCAGCACTTTCTCTATGCAGCTTCCCTGCTCAGTTATGATTAGAAATGGCTTCCATTATTCCTCCCCAGCCAGCCCAGAAAGTCTTTAGGCTACTCTCATCTGCCAGCTGGCAGGGAGCTTTCAAATTAAGAGACTTTTCTTGGGTTTTTCATATTCTCTATATTACCAAGTTTTTGCGTTTGAATTTTTCCAAGGCCTCCTTTTAAAATGAAAAGTAAACATGTCGTTGTCCTTGGACATGAGCCCCTTCAGTCTTCTCTTATGAAAAGCAGATGCTATGTGGCTAAAATTTGGACCTAGGGAAACCCATCAATATCCTAATCATTTATATACAAACCAGATGTTGGCCAAGGTATGTAGGTCCCTTGAGATGCAGGCAGAAATCAGTTCTAATCCCTGTCCCAGGCCTGAGGCAAGCCTAAAACATCTGTCCTCCTCCCAAAGTTCCCTGAAGATTCCTGGGTAACTTCATCCTCAAGGTCTCTGCTGTGCTTTTGTTCCTGGGTCTCCTGTGTTTGTTCTCATAGCTCAGCACTCAGTGTTTCCGAAGGTCAAGCTCTGTTAGCAATGTCTAACCAATCAATTAAACAAATATATTTTAGAAACAGGTATGGTTAAATTGCCATAAATTTAAACTGTGGAGGAGGACAGAAAGGCATAACATCATTATGTGTGTGCAACCCTGTGATTGAACTGATTCATTCATTCCCTCTTGGAGAGTTTTTTACTGGCTATTGTGTCCATAAAGCCTGCATTAGCCAACATTTCAGGCTTCCTTATTTTTGTCCAATCAGCTACCTGTTTCTCTCATTCATTCCTTCATTGGAATGTAAATTCCTTTTCTATTGCTTATTCGATATCACTCAACTCTCCTCAGAGAAAATAGCAAATGTCTCACACAGATGATCTCCATTCATTTAAACCCAACCATCTTCAGCAGGACTAGAAAAGTGCTACTCTCCTTGGGACAGTGACCTTAGCTATTATAAATTTGTTCACTAATAAGTTTGTTTCACATTTTGTTACCCCATAATGGAGTTTAGATGAAACCAAAGGGTTTGCAGAATGGTACCAAAGATAAATCATTTGAGGTTGAAAATCAAATAATGATCAAGGCACCAGACAGAAATGAGTTAAGTGTAATTACAACAAGTTATAGAAAATAAGGAAATGTGAGAGGGGGGAAAGTGCTGAAGGGGCAGTGGGAAAATAGAAGTGGCAGAGAAGAGAGTTCTCCCTGTCCACAGGCTCCCCTGCCTTCACATCCTTCAGGCCTCTCACCAAGCCTGTACCAGAGCTGGGAAACATTGTTTTCTGCCAACAGCCATTTGGGTATTTATAACATCATTTGAGGGCCATACAAGATTATCTTGAATAGGGGTTAGAGAGCCAGGGACGGCTGGCATAAAGCCTGTGCCTGTCCATCATGTACCAAAAGATGTTACAGGCCTTCTATGGCCCACAGGCCTGATGCTTTCCACCCCTGTAAGGTCATTCTCAAGTGTGGTCTAACAAAACAGGGCACTGGACTGAGCTCCAGCTCAATGGACATTCCTTCCAGTGACAAGATCCAACGTCTATATCAACATGAAATAGCTCATTCCTTCCACTCCTGCTCCATTACACTCATTTTCCCCATTGTCCTCTCCTTCCTCTTAATCTGGATAGAGCAGAACCAGAAACCAGAAGGCTCTTTCTGGTCAAGGTTAATATAGTTTTATGGTGCTTAACAACATCCCAACATCCTGCAAAGAGGAATCATATTCAAATACATCATTTGTAGCCCTGATTCCAGCCGCTTTTAAGGATCAGCTTAAACTAAGTGATGTCAAAATAAACTGTTCTCACTGTCTTTCCATTCAAGATAACCTGAAAGGCAAGATGCTATGTAAATTTCCATACTCATATGTCTCCTTTGGTGAACACTCCTCAAGCTTTAATGTGTTCAGGCCTCTGAACATGTGGTGGGATTTTCCAAAACAAAAAGAATGTGGGCTGAGGAACCAGGAGGATCCAAACAGTGGAAAGGAAGAGTTGAGAAGCAGAGGACAGAGCTGAAGAAGCTGATGGTGGGGGTGCAGTAGCCCTCCCTAATCAATACTCCTTCCCACCTTCGCAGGGACTGTATAATATCTATAATGCCAGCTATTGGGGAGGGGAACACAGGAGGATTATGGGTGAAACCAGACCTAGCCAAAAGAAGAAGGAAAGAAAAGGGAAAGGAAGGGAAGAAGGGAAGGGAAGGGAAGGGAAGGAAAGGAAAAAGGAAAGGAAAGGAAAGGAAAATTAGGAATACTCTGTCAGTGTGGTGCACATACAAGGCCACAGGTACATACATGAATACATGACTGTGTGAGAGACAGAAGTATAAGGATCACAGTCTAAGACAACTTGGGAAAAAGCACACGCTATTAATAAAAAGCACAACAAACAAAGACAAATTTTAGAAACACTAAAGCACAAAGGACTAGGGAGTAGTACGGCTTAAGTACTAGGTAGAGAGCATACATACAAGGGCAAATACCTGAGTTCAAACCCCAGTAATGATACACACACACACACACACACACACACACACACACACACAAAACACACAGAGTTCTGCCTTCTCAAGTCCCTATCTTTAAAACCTTTCAGGGAAGAACAATTATAGAACTCGAGAAGCTAATTTACCATTTCACCAGATGTTATCAACGGCTGGTAGACATTCTTTGAAGGCAACATTAATAAAGTGAAATAAATCTTTACATTGTTCATGCCTTGGAATAAGGTAAGCACAGGTATTTTTTAAGAGAAATTCATTTGCTGTGCCTCTGAAATTAGAATGTACAAACTATTTTTCTACCTCTATGTCAATCTTCAGTAATTGATTTATATTTTTATTACTTATTTACTTTTGCCATATATGCATACTAAAAAAGAACTGAGAAAAGGACTGGTAAGATTTTTTTACAGCTAAGAAACCAGTTAAGAGAACAGGGACAGGGAATTTCACTGCTGTTCTTGGAGTGGGCTCTATTTATATAAAGCAAGCCAGGCTGCAGCAGATTAAGTGGCCAAGAATTAGGTCAGAGATTTGGACAGCAGTTACAGTTTCTCTAAGTTTTAGTGGAAACCCAGAGAAAAGGTTTCCACGTCCAAATTTATCTGGGCAATGCTAGATACGATATCCCGTCCTTGATATTCAAAGTGTGCATTAAAGACTGAGGTTTCTTACAATAAAAACATTATGCGATGTAATAAACTGTCTTGCCCAAATCCATTTATCCACAGAACTCTTATAATATATATTAGTATATGGCAAATCTGATAGTTCAGGGACACTTAGGGAATGACTGGTCCAGTATCTTTATGCTGCTTACTATGAACCTGTGTTCTTTCACAGGGAGATGAGGACTGAGAGGTACATAACATTAAAAGCTGCAAATTTATCCCTGATTGGTATTGTGATGACAAGCAAGTATGGGAAGAGATGTGAAATTCTAACAGGTACTTGCCTAAGCAAAAGATACAGATGGACCAGATGCTGATGAATCCCTTCCTTGGCATGGGGATCCTTTCTCATCTTCATGCTGCTCTAAACACATGAAAGACCATGTGATTTTGATCCAGGCTTTTGCAGAGCATATCATTTAACTCCCTCTTGTAGCCATTTTTCATTCTTGAATTCTTCATTGAAGTAATCTTGACTTAACCACTGATGTGAAAATAGGCTCTCTTGCTTACAAGAACCACAAAACCAAAAATCTAGGATGCACTATAACCAGCATGGTTTTACACAATACCAGGCCACCTGTAATACATGATACATACAATACACCATGCAATCAACTACAGCGAGGAGGTAGAACCATGTCACAGAACTGGAACCTACCACTGAACATGTGGGCTGGGAAAAGACCTCACAGATGTCTGAACCATGTTCAAGGCCTGTGGAACACAGTGAGAGAATCAGAGTTTGAGTAAACGATGCAAAACTTGGTGTGTCCTGATGTTCATTAAACCTTCTTAGAACCTATGATGATTTCCTCTTTGCTGAGAGCACCCACCTTAAAAGCTGCCACATTAATTTTTAATTTCATTAATTAATTTAATTTTAATGTTTAATTCTTAAATTTCACTCCTACAGTTTATTAACATCAATTTGTTTTACATATGTATGCATATGTCATATATGCCTATAATGTACTTGATCAGACTCATCCCTCCATTACTCTCCCTCAGCCCCACTTCCTGCTTCCCAAGCCAATTTCAACAAGCTTCATAGCTCCATTCTCACACGCGTACATACAATCGTTTGACCCTATTCCCCCTCCTCTACCTTCTCCATTTACCATCCTCCTTCCTTTGCAACTACATGTCTCCTCTGCTGCTAGACTGCAAGCACCTCACAAAATGCCTACCTCATATTAGATGTTTAACAAATCTTTAATAAATGGTTAATTCAGGGAATCCATGCACTGACTGAAAATTAGTGACTACAAGCCCAAAACCTAAGAGCAAAGAATTATATAGAGAAATACTGGTCAGATGGTAGAGGGGCTCTTCTATAATAATGGGTAGAGAAATAATCTGAGCATTCCAGTGATGACACATGGTGAGCCTTTGCCACCAACAGTTAATTGCATGACGGTAACAATGACGCCAGCCTTAATGATGGTAGATATGAAATATTTTTTCACTTCTGATAAAAAGATAAAACTTGTCCTGTCTTCATGTATCTTCTTTTCTCCCCACATTCTTTTAAAGCTCCCTTGACAAGTCAGGTGCCAGTGACTTATACCTGTAATGCTAGCTATTCTGGAGGCAGATCTGAGAGTGGTTCTTTGAGGACAGCCTCAGTAGGAAAGCCCATGAAACCTTTATCTCCAATTAACTGCCAAGAAGAAGTCAGACGTGGAACTATGGTTCAAGTGTTAAGAGTACTAGCCTTGAGCACAAAAGCTCAGGGACAGTGCCTAGACCCTGAATTCAAGCACTAGAACAGGCACACACACACACACACACACACACACACACACACATAATTCCTTGTCTCCTCTAGGTGCTGGTTGCTCATGTCTGTAGTCCCAGCTATTCATGAGGCTGAGATCTGAGGATCATGGTTCAAAGCCAGTCCTAGGAGGAAAGTTCATGAGATGTTTATCACCAAATACCCACCAAAAGGCCAGATGTGGAGCTGTGGCTCAAATGGCAGAATGAAAGCCTTGAGCAAAAAAAGATAAGGGACAGCACCCAAGTCCTGAATTCAATCCTCAGTATGGGAACAAAAACAAACAAACAAACAACAACAAAAAAGAATCTCATTCTTATTCTTCAGGAAGGCAGTTAAACTACCTGCTTTTTGAAAGGTGCTTTAAGCTGAACTGAAAATTAAAATTAAAGAAATAATTCCATTTCTATCCGAAACATATTGAAGCAGTTTGGGTCTTCAACCAGCACGGGTAATCCAGGTGTTTTTTGTGTTTTGTGTTTTTTTTTTTAAATAATTTTCTTTGCAAGAGAACAGCTGTTTCCTTTTGCTGAAGCAGCTGGAATTTGTCTCATTTCCAAAGTTTTGCTTCAGAATTTGGCTTTTTCCCTTTTTTTCCAGGCCTGGTGTAAATAAGGACATGGGCTAAAGGAATGAAAACATAAACCAAGAGTGGCCAGCTAAGGAGTTCTAAAGTCTGTTTGCATTAGAAGCATTGCTGAGACTCCAAACCATCACCAGTTTCCCAGGGCTGTTTAGATGTTGGCTGAAAGGTCAGTTACAGATTGTCTACAGAAAGCAGCCTGTGTCAAAAAGGGTGGTGCTTCAAGCCACATGAACAGTGCTGTGAAAACCTAATTGTCTATTAAAGCAAGTTCTTGGAATGCTGGCCTTACCTGAATAGAAGAGAATAATTTTGGCAAGATGACAGAAGCCCTTCAGAGTATGACTCATGTCATACTAATTCTAGAACTAGGCTTAAGTGTGACATTGTTCCCTCAAAATAAATATTATTATATTAATATTGTTATATATTTTATATTATATTATTATAATGACATAATCTTTTTATCTCAGATATTTTCAATCAACAAAACAAAAATTTATATTTATCATGCATGATGTGTTTTAAAGTATGAATGCACTGTAGAATAGCAAGATCAAGCTAATGAAACATGTATCATCTCACTTTTTTGTGGTGATAACACATAAAATCAACTCTCTTAGTGACTGTTTTTATTGATAGTCACTGTGTTGGGCAGTAGATCTCTTGAATTTGCTTTTGTTTTGTATCTTTTGGCCAGTATTTCCCCAATCTCCTACTTACACACAGCCCTGTATACCTACCATTTGTCTCTCTGCTTCGATTCTGAGCCTAATTCATTGACTTCACAAATAAGAAATGTTTCTGAGAGGACTGAAAGGTGGAAGATGTTTGGTAAGAAGAAAAAGTATTCACTTTGTACATATTAAAAACAGTGATGGTTATTCCATGGTAAGTTATTATTCATCAATAGTAAACAACTATCACTGATATTTTAAGAACTTACCATTCGAATTTAATTTGCTTCTGAGCTCATGCTATTTGATTTCTCTGCACCTCAGCTTGCCTCATCTATAGAACAGGGTTAATGACAGTTAATAATACTGCATGATGGTCTACATGATAGTCTAGAGACCACGTGAAGAGTAAATCTGCTGCTATAAAAATAGCTCATAAATATAAACTCAGTTTCTTGTATAGAATAAGAGCTATAAATATATCAGTTTCATTTGGTTTAAACTTTTACTATGTATCTGGCAAAATAAAAATAATTTTTTCATTTGCTCTGTCATTTCAAAGAACTGCATGCTGTCACTAGCCTTCTGTAACTAGACTTCAGTGCCATACCCAACCTTATGTTTCTCCTCACAGCCACAGGGCAGATAGGAACTCAGGAGAGTCTGACACTGAACTTTCTACTTTAGTCTTTGTTCTGTCCTGCGCCCTTGATGATGAGTGGTGTGGGTGAGGAGGGTGAACAGATAGATGAAGCAAAGGACAAAACACTGGAACCCTTGAGGAGACAGTTCACTTTGTGATCCATGTCACACATTCTGCAAGAAACGGTAATGTGTAAACCACGATCTCTCTAGAGAGGAGGCAGTCTTGGAATAAATCTTATTGTGCACTTTTCCAAATTTCTTCCAGACTGTAATATTTTTTATTTTTTTTGGGGGGGAGGTCTGGTCATAGGGCCTGAACTCTGGGTCTGGGCACTGTCCCTCAGCTCTTTAACTCAAGGCTAGCGCTCTACCACTTGAGCCATAGCACCACTTCTGGCTTTTTTTATTTTCTGCTTATGTGGTGCTGAGGAATCGAACCCACGGCCTCATGCATGCAAGGCAAGCGCTCTACCACTGAGCCACCTAGACTGTAATATTTTTAAGCATGGAAAACCTGATTAAAAATCGAACCCATTACACAAGGGTTCACTACCATTGGATGAGCCAAGGATAGACTTTGGTAATGAATGGTGGGCAGGCTCAAGAGGGGAATAGAGCAGCTGAGTGCAAGGCAGAGACAAAGCTAGTGAGGGTGAATGAAGGAGGATGAGGTTTGAATATAGTAATGTGTCCAATGGGGACCCTTCCCTTCCCTGCCCTTCCCTTCCCTTCCCTTCTCTCTCCTCTCTTCACTCCTCTCCTCTCCTCCCCTCTCCTCTCTTCTACTCTCCCTTCCCCCCTCCTCTCCTCTCCTCTCCTCTCCCCTCTCCTCTCCTCTTTCCTCTTCTCCCCTTTGCTTTCCTCTCCTCTTTTTTCTTTCTTGTTTTCTTGCTTCCTTCCTTCCTTCTTTCTTTCCTTCTTTCCTTCCTATACTGTGGTTTGAATTCTAGGCTCAGGTTCCCTAGGATCATGTTCCCTTACCACCAAGCCATACCTTCAGCCTTATATCCTGCTAGATTTGAAAAAGAGTGTCATTACCTGCTGAGAGGCACCCCTGTACATGTTCGTGCCTATGTGAGCCTTCCGAATATAGCCAGGTTGACAGGAGCATGCCACCATCTCCAGCTCTCTGTTGAGAAGTCATTTCTGCTGAATTATTTTTTTTTTTTGCTCAGACTGGCTTCAAATTCTGATTGTCCAAATCTCAGGCTCTTAAGTAGCCAGACTGGCAGGTATACACCAGTAACACCTGCCTTGTCCTAATCTTTTGAGTGGTCTGACAGCAGAGCTTGGGTGAGTCCTAATTAATACTCAAATCTCTGAGAAGATGACCCCAAGATGAACTTAACATGTGGTAAGTTTATTAGAGAGCACCTCAGCATCACCCAGGGTGGGAAATAGGAACAGGAAGCAGGATTATAGGGAAGGAAAGGAGGAGATGTAAAAATGCCCTATAAACCAAAGCTATAGCCTTAACTAAACCCCTGGCATGCTTTGGAACTAAAATGGCCCATCAGATTTGGCCTGTCTGTGGTCAGGGGACTTGTGTACTCTTACCACGATGCGCCAATTAAGTGAGAGTCTACGGAAGCACAGACCACTGAAGGCTGGGTGCTGATGCACTTCAACCCCTAGAAACAACACTATTTCCTAGATGGATCTGGGCGTGCACCACACTGTTTCCTTGCAGCTCCCAGGTCAAATTCTCTCCTTGCAACACCATCACCCAAAGAGACAGATCCCTGGATCCTACCTTCTGCATGACTGAGTCAGAGCCTCCACAACTGTGTATCACAGGAAGCTCCCAGGTGACTCTGAGGCTGAGGAGACCCTTGCATAGGAGACAGGGGAAAACATTTTCCTGCCCAACAAAGCAAGAATTCAAAAGAATTATTTCCAATCCTGCCCTAATCCTACCATGTTCAATGTAATTTATAAAGTAAATTCCTGCCTAAAATAAATGTCCTCCCGTCCCCAAGGCGACTCTTGTAAGAGGATTGCAGTCTGTGAGCAGGAAGGCATTATCTGCAGATGCTCATCCACCCTGCGTGTCTGCCCTCATGTGCAGAGAGACCCAGGGTTTTCGATATATTAACACAGTCCTGGCAGCACTGCCAGGACTGATTCAACCTGTCAGCAGTGTCCATGGGCTTATTTGTGTCTATCTTCCACAGAATCCCTCTAGCTTCTGAAAGGCCCACATGTTAAAAGTACAGTTCAGCTAAATCACTATAAGGAAGCTTTGGAAGGTCATTCAATAAGCTTCTAAGAGCAGTCAAGTAGTCTGTGTGTGTGTATGTGTGTGTGTGTGTGTGTGTGTGTGTGTGTGTGTGTGAGTGAGTGTGTGTGTGATCAGGCCCTGGGCTCTGTCCCTGAGCTTTATTGTTCCAGACTAGTGCTCTAGCACTTGAGTCACAGCTCCACTTCCAGATTTTTGGGTGCCTAATTGGAGTATAAAAGTCTCACAGACTTTCAGGCCTGGGCTGGCTTTGAACTATAATCATCAGGCTTCAACCTTCTTGAGTAGCTAGGATTACAGGTATGAGCCATGAGTGTCCAGCTTCAGAGAGCTCTTTAATAGTGAGCAGAGGCTCAGTATGAGCACACTTGGTCCCCAGAACTGAGCAGAGGCTCAGTATGTGCATCCTTGTCTTCAGAACTGCGCATGTGCAGGGCCACCTCCAGCCCACTGCCATCCTTCCCCCTCCCCCTGCTTTCCTTCTGAATCATATGAACCAGAGAGGTCATATCAGTCCACTGCACGATGAGACCTATGAAAAACAGTGGTTTTCTGCCTGAAAAGGTAAATATTTATATCTGCCAATATGCATTATGAGACTTAACAAAGTTTATAATCTTTCAACCCACTTTACCTAAGTGATAACAACAAAGAAGAAAAAAATACTAAAGATGTTCATTATGAAGCTATCTGTAACAGTGACAAAGGTGGAGTAAAGTGAAAAATGCTGCTAAAGCAGAGTACCTGAGTGTGCCATAGCACCATTAAATAGCTATTAAAATGGATGTGGGGCTGGGAAGGTGGCTCAGTGGTAGAGCGCTTGCCTTGCAAGCCTGAGGCCCTGGGTTCGATTCCTCAGTACCACATAAGCAAAAAGAAAAAAGCCGGAAGTGGTGCTGTGGCTCAAGTGGTAGAGCGCTAGCCTTGAGCTGAAGAACTGAGGGACAGTGCCCAGGCC
>NW_012267253.1:1836402-1853501 GCF_000151885.1 Dipodomys ordii | reverse complement strand
AAAAAAAAAAAAAAAATGGATGGGTCCTGGTGTCAGTGCCTTAAGCCTGTAATCCTGGCTAGTCAGGAAGATGAGATTCGAGGATTGCAGTTCAGCTGCCTTGAGCTGAAGAGCTGAGGGGGCCCTAAAATCAAATAAAATTAGCCCAAGAGCCGCAAAAAAAAAAAAAAAAAAAAATAAAATGGATGTGAACAGGAAAATACTTTCACTTAATATCAAGCAAAAAATACAGGATATATATTTGTTCACACGGAATTAATCCAAGACTGTTAAAAATACATAGGAAAGAAAAAAAGAGACCAAAAGCAAATTTACCAAACTGCTAATAGCACTGAGTCTGCGTGACGAAAGTGAAGCATTTTCTTTCCTTCTTTAAGAATATTTAACTCTTCACTCTAAGCTTACAATTTCAAAAAAGCTTAAAAAATGAGTGTTTTCAAGTTTCATTCTGTTATCAGAGAAGTCCTTCAAAATGCAGATTCCTAAATCTAAATATAGTGTTTGCTTCATAACAACAGGGCATAATACAGGGAGGGATGACCTAGATGTGACGATCTGTTCCTACAGGAATAATTATCAATCCATGACTTTGGTGATACTCTGCTTCTTTCATTTACTGATGATCCCTAAGGGAATCAGGACCTCCCTGGACACAGAGCAACAAACAGGTGTCTCTGGATAGCAGCTCACAGTACTGTCCCTTGCATACACTGCATGCACGACAGTGCCTAGCATGTGAATCTGAGTGTCTCTATAGGATCCCCAGGTATTATCTCTAGTCATTCTTACCAATTATCTTCTCTGCTTATTCTTTAATGGAGAAAAAATCAATCATATTGGTCATACAATACTACATTTACATCAAAAGATACAAATTTCTAAAAAGCAATTAAGCTGAGGTGGGAGAAATGTGTCACAAACAAAAGCAATAGGATAATTTATGTCCTTTCATCAAAGTATTCCACCAACAAAATAATGAAAGTAAGGGCTGGGCACTGATGGTCACACCTGTCATCCTAGCTACTCAGGAAGCTAAGATCTGAGGATCACAGCTCAAAGCCAGGAAGGTTCACGAGACTCTTATCTCCAATTAACTGCTAAAAGTAGCCAAAATTGGAGCTACTGTTCAAGTGGCAGAGCCCTAGCCATGAGCAAAGAAAGCTTAGGAACAGCCCCAGACCCTGAATTCACATTCAGCACTGGCACAAAACAAAGAAAAAGAATCTCTATCACTTGATTCTTGTTTACTTGGATGTTTTGATCGTGAGTCAACACTCTTATTTTTAAATCAATGTCTTTATCAACATCTATGGAGATAATTGTGATGTCTTCTTTAGCAATATTAAGACTATATGCCATATTAATATTAAACCAACCCTAAAAATATCTCATATGGTCATGGCCATACAATATAACAGTGAATGTTATTTTCTGCTATTTTTATATCAGTAGTCATGAATACTGTTGGCCTTTGATCTTGTCTTCTTCTTTATTACTTTTTTTTTTTTGGTGTCAGTCCTGGGGCTTGAACTCAAGGGCCTGAGAAACTCCCCTTAAGTTTCTTTCATTCAAGGCTAGTATTCTTCTACTTGACCCATAGCTCCACTTTTGGCCTTTTTGGTGGGGAGGGAGACTTTTTTTTAAAAAATCTTTAAGTGGTTGCACTTCCTGCTTTTTTGGGTAGTTTATTGAAGACTTTCTTGCCCAAGCTGGCTTCAAACTATGATCTCTGGGTTTTTTCCTAAGTTGCTAGGATTACAGGCATGAGCCACACTAGTGTTAGCTAATTTCTTCTTTTCTATTGTATTTTTTTCAGGATTAAGCAATAAGATTATCAGAAATGATAGATTCTTTTCATGAACTAAAATCCAAATATATTTCTTGTAGTAAATGAGTAAAACCAATTCATATTTAATGGAGTGGTTAAAATGTTGATCCTAACTATGAAAAAGTATTTATAATTTTGTGTATTTTGCTAGATTTGTTATATTTCTTTCTCTATATGTGTATTTCTTGTTCTTTAACTCATAAGGAAGTATTTACAAAAGTATACTTTTGTCCTGTGATTACCATGTTATTGACATTTTTAAATATCACTGTTTTTGCCTTTCATTATCTGGTGCAGTTTGGTGCTATTGCTTTAACTCCTGCCTACTGAATATAACATCAATAAGCTGACTGTATTTTTCTCTATATTTTCAGTTGCATCATTTCTTGCTGGTTTCTACACACATAGCATTTATACTTTAGCCTTTCACCATTATCCTTATCTTTATTGAATTTTTATATCTGCATTTCCATATTGGAAATATCCCCTGACTTTCAGGAATTTCAACAAAATCATTTGGCTGAAATTTTCCCCAAGTATTCTTCAATAGACAAAGGATGTCTTCTAGAACTGACAAAAATATTCTAATAATACATATATAAAATTACTCAGGTAGTTTGGTATGAAAATGTTATACTAAACTATTTTCCTATTTTCTTTTCCTTAAATTAAATTAGTAGCAAAATACTAACTCTGTCTCTTATTCTTACCATATCCTCTAGGGAAAAATATCTAAAATCTGTGATAATATCCTTCTCCATTGAGTAACCCATTTGGAAACACTGTCATTAAAAGCAACAAAAATGTATCATGTGATTTAAAAAGAGTCTCTCCAAAGACCTTTTAATAACATTCCCCCCTGGAGTATTTAGATATAATCAGCATTTAGTCCAATCTTTGCTAAAGCCTATAACCTTAATAATGATACTCGTTCCTGGCACCATCCCCAGTGGATTGCAGTTCTATTTATTCATTTGATGTCTTAACATTTAGTTTAGTTATCTTACCAAAACACCCAAGCAAAAGAATGGAGTAATTACATAAACACTTGGAGCAGAACAATTACAAAGCCAGAGCAGTTAACATTGATCCCAGTTAGAGACCTAATCTGCATATTCATAATATGAGTTGTAGGCATTGGTGGCCTTCCTACCCACCTAATCTGCATATTCATATTCTGAGTTGTAGGCATTGGTGGCCTTCCTATCCATTTAATTATGTTCTTCTATGATTTTTTTGCACGTTTGCTTGTCAGTTCTCTCTAGTTAGATGACCTGAATATTTTTATTCACACTTGTATACACATATACAAATTTCATTTTGGAGATATGCCCAACAGCTTTGGAAAGAAGGTAAAATGTAATTACAGACACTTTGGCAGCACAATAGAAAAGAAAAATTCTTAGGGGAATTGGTCTGGAGTTAAACCTTTTGTGCATGTGATCTACCCAAAACCTTGGATTGAATTTCTGTTTGGGCTTTCAATGCCTTTGTTTATCAGGAACCGTCTAGCATTTAACTGTAAATAAAAACATCACATGGAAATGTACGCAGTATCCTGCCCATGTAATTGTAACCCCTCTGTACAGTATGTTCACAAAAAAAATATATAAAAAATTTAAAATTTTTTTTAAAAAAACATCACATGATTTTAGGTCATCTTGCAGTTCTAGATCCATTTCTTTAGCCCCAATGGAAACTCTTAGGAAGGAGCAATGTCTCTGAATTGATTTGCTCAGTATCGTTTTCCTTCTTTTTTCCTGCTTATCCCTTCACATAGGAATCATAGACGCATTTTCCTTAATCACACGTGCTTTAGTTCCCTGAGAGCTGGACTCAGTTCCCAAGGAAGATGGAGTTTTGATACATCTGTGCCAAGTTCAACTACTTCATAATTTCATGCTTCTCAAACATACCCTACTTGAGTTGATATAAAGGCAAATAACATTTCAGGAAGTTGGATAAAACAAATTCTCTGCAAAATAAAACAAAAACTCTTGAATCATGTTTTGCAATGTAAGGGACTGAATAGTAGTGTCGGGGAGAGAATATGGCATAATATGAAATTTTGGGCACAATCAATAGAAAGAGTGGGGTATGTGTGTGTGTGTCTGTGTGTTGTGTGTCTGTATAAAAGTTCACTGTGTCTCATTCACTCTATGTAACCTAGAATAAGAAATGCAGAGACACATTCTGTAGACTTTATACACTAGGAATTTCAGGGAAGGTACATGTGCCCTTTACAATCTTGGCAGTATAGTTAATGCAGAGAGAAAGAGAGAGAAAGAACATAAGTGACTTATTCTCAATGGTTCACTTCCATTTCCTCTTGAAGAAAAACATTAAAACAGCATGTCATTTCCAAGGTTCATATCATATCATTTCCAAGGTTCATATCATATCCATGGCATGTGTTAAGGAACTCTTCCATAATTAAAAATTTCCTGGGAAGAAAGGCCTAAACTTAATCTGCTAATTGCACTTTGAGATTTGTATATCCTTCAGGAAACAAAGGTCAAATTCCTTTTTAAATAACTATTCTTTACAGTGTTTCCATAGTATGATTCCCAGCCTTCTTCTCTGGTCTAGATGAAGAGAGGTCAACAAAGGTATCCAGAGAAATCCCATCTGGATCAGAAGGACAGGACACAATGCAGCAGAGAAGATTGAAGCTGAAATGAAAAAGACAGGCATGGTATAAGCCATGACACAGAGGTTTGTTTTTTCCATTAACAGGCCAGCTGAAAGGACATCAGAAGGCCTTAGTCTCCTGGAATATTAGCCTGATACGCCTGTGCTGGTGGTAATTCTCATACTCGACCTTTCAGCCATAAGCACTGGAGACTCAGAAATGAACAGATTCTTAGTGATGAGGATATAATAATTGAATTCACCAGGAAGCCAGATTCTGACATTTCCAGTAGGATAGCCATGAGGGTTCAAGAAAAAACATGTCACCAGGCCTGTGGCTCTTCCTCCAGGATCTCTTTCAGGGAAAGATCTTAGTGGAACGAAGTCTGTGCTCTTACCCACAGCACCAAAGGAGTTCTGAGCACAGTCCTGAGCAAGGACACTGTGACCTGGTCATTTCTGTTCAGTTCAGCCTCTTTTATGCAAAATGCATGTAGGGCTTCTTGGTTTGATCAATATTTCTCAGCGTTGCACTAGAGTCTGAGGCCCTCCCTGCCCAATCTTGCTTCTTTCTCCTCTCCTTTCAAAATATGTGTGTGCTCTGCTGCAGTCCGAAGGACCTCCCTGCCTTTTCCTGCTCTCTCTCCCTTCTCTACCTTTTATGGGCTTTGCCCCTAGTATATCTCCTGCACTTCTCTTTCTGGCATCTGTTTTCAGAGGACTCCACAGCCCTAAGCGAAAATCATTTTCTTGTACTTAGAATGATTTGTGTTTATATGTATCAGAAGAGCTCAGTCCAAAAATCTGTGTGTTGAGTCGAGCAATAAGATGTGGTTAGTTCCTTCAACTCCATCTATTCCAATAGCTCTGAGCTGTTTGCAGTTCTCCCAAATTTACCATGCACCTATCTCCCTTTACCTGGCTTATTTCCCTTCCTAGTTCAGGGAGAGAAGAGGTATCTCATCTTTCTTTTGAGAAGCTTTCTCTCACCTGATCTCATCTAGAAATTTGAGTCATCACTTTTGTCTCAAAGAGATTGCCTATGTATCCCTCCTGATTAAACCATATCACACACACACACACACACACACACACACAAAGGATCTTCAAGAAATGCCTTTGAAAAGAAGGACTGCCCTTGAGCCCTGGTATTTGGTAGCCGATATGCCTCTTCCCCTCACCCTTCTACATCAAATAAACAGACAAACATAAAAGTATTCCTTTAGTGTAGAGACAGAAGATAAAATTTAAGGGAGCTAAGGCCAGAGAAGTGTTCCACTAGAAACAGTGTAACAAAGAATAATGAGCTCTCATCACTGTAAAAGAAATAAACCTGCATCTTCCATTGTGAGTGTAAAATCGAAGCCATGTCACAAGCCGCCACCTCACAAAGGCCTTGCTCTGGCCTTGTGATGATGCTCATGCATAGGTATGAGATTGAAGACCTAGGATGTTAGGACCAACGCCATAGCTTTCCTACTCTACCATGTGTTTCCTAGCTATCCTGCCTCTGGATGCTGAGTACCAGTCTCCCAGCCCAGAAGAGGCTGTCAGGATGAAAAGCCTAATAATAATACCAGGGTGGGTTCCCTTCCTTACAAATACTCTCAAGATATGGGCTTGCTTGTAACCTAAAAAGTTAAACAGAAAGAAGAAAAAACTAGATGTTGATGGCTCACGCTTGTAATCCTAATTGCTCAGGAGTTAGAGATCAGGAGGATTATGGTTTGAGCTTAGCCCAAGTGAAAAGTTTGTTAGACTCCATCTCAACCAGTGGTGCACACTGTCATTCCTACTGCAATGAGAAGTGTAAATAGGAGGATTTCAGGCCAGGCTGGACAAGGCATAAAACAAGACCCTATATAAAAAAATAACCAAAGCAAAATGGGTTGGAGGTGTGGCTCAAGAAGAAAAGTTCCTACCCAGCAAGTGTGAATCCCTGAATTGAAACCCAAGCTCACCAAAAAAAGGAAGAAAGGAAGGAGGAAAGAAAGGAAGATAGATAGATAGATAGATTGATTGATAGATTGATTGATTGATTGATCCAGGATACTTGTATAAATTTTCAGGCTATTAATTAAACTCCAATGTATGTAATATTATTTGAGATTAATTGAATACTTAAAATTAATCTGGTAAAGCACTTGTACTCTCAAAGCCTGTAAGCTACAAAATTATTACTATTTCCCCCATTTTATAGACAAAAAGACTGACTCTTAGAAATGTTAGTTACTTGATCAGGGTCAAAGAGATAGCAAGTGACAGAAATGGCAAATCAATTTTAAATAAGATAGATTCTAATTCATGGCAACTTAAAACAATTGGTATTTGCTGGGAAAAGATCCCAAAGTTGTATCAGGGAGAAAAGATGCTGTGATTGTTTAGTAATGTCTGCCATTGATGAGAAAATGGTAGAGTGGTGGTATTTGCTGCACAATTGCCATCTTCAGAATAGCAGATTCTCTGGAGAGTTTCTATCTGTAATTTAACTCGGGTTACAAGTATAAGAAGAGAAACTAGCAATGACAATTGCTGCCACTCCTGATTTATTTTTTTTAATGGAAAGACACCCATCTGTGCTACAAAGCTTTAAAAATGGAATACAAGCTGCTAAATGGTGTCAGAATTTGGATTGCTGAAAGTTCACCTCCAATAGTACTGCTTCACACATTCCATATTTTTAATCAGAAAATGGTAATCCAGCAGCAGAAACAAAATAAAGTAATATACTAAAAAAAGAAATCCTTAGAACTGGCACCAGCTACCAGGAATCATGAGCCAACCACACAGATTAATAAGTCCTAGTTTCTACCAACCCAGGAAAACACAAAGGAAAAGTCACATCTGTCTACATCAATCTGTCCAGAGCTTATCATCAGATTGGCAACCACCATGGCCCAAGGCTACTTCATCCCTCACCTATTCTCCTTGGCTCCACCTTAATCCGCTGTATTTTTAGCACAGGTGCTGGAAGGATGTGTTGTAAATTATAAATCAGATCTCATCATTCCTACTCTTCTGCCCCAAACCATCCAATTACATGCCATGTTGCTCAGTGTCAAAGTCCGTATGGCAGCCTGTGAGGTTTTGTGGAAGGGGACCTTTCCTCCCATCTCCAGCTCACTACTGTCCTTCAGCGCTCCACACTGACGCCAAGCAGGTTTGTTGTTTCTGTTTTGTTTGCTTCTATGAACACACCATGCATTCTCCCATATCAGCTCTTTTGTGCCTGTGCGTGCGTCCCTCTCTCGGCCAAACGTCCTCACATCTTGTCTTCCTGTCTTTGTTCCTGCCATTTTCTCAATGAAGCCTTTCTACTTAAAATAGCAACCTTATGCCTTATGCTATAGCAGCTCCTCCTCCTCCTCCTTCTTTGTATTATTATTATTTTGTTGCTGGTGGTGGTGGCTATAAGGTTTGAACTCAGGAGCCTGGGCAGTGTCCCCAAGCTTTTTCACTCAAAGCTAGTGCCTTGCCACTTTGAGTCACAGTTCCACTTCCAGTTTTCTGGTGGTTAATTAGAGATAAGAGTCCCTAGGAGCTGGGAAGTTGGCTCAGAGGTAGAGTGGTTGCCTTGCATGCATGAGGCTCTGGGCTCAATTCCTCAGTACCATATAAGCAGAAAAAGCCAGAAGTGGCACTGTGGCTCAAGTAGTAGAGCGCTAGCCTTGAGCTAAAGAGCTGAGGGACAGCGCTGAGTTCAGGCCCCATGACCGACAAAAAAAAAAAAAAGGAGTCTCATGGACTTTGAACTGCGATCCTCAGATCTCAGCCTCTTGAGTAGCCAGGATTACAGGTGTGAGCCACTGGTGCCCCCTATCATTCTTCCTATTTTTATTCTTATTATTTATTATATAGTTGCACGAAGAATTTTCAATTCCATAAATCAAGTTATAGAATTGCACATAAGCAGAAAAAACAAAGCTGGAAGTGGCACCGTGGCTCAAGTGGTAGAGTGCTAGCCTTGAGCTGAAGAGCTGAAGGACAGCACCCAGGCCCAGAGTTCAGGCCCCATGACCATCAGACCACCCCCCCAAAAAAAGTTTTATTCAGGATCACTTATTACCATCCTATGTACAAAATGCTCACTCTGTATCTAATATGGTCCTAGCTCCTTGCCACTTGACTACTAGGTTCACACAGGCATACCAAGTTTCCATCTTACCCCTTGCCATGTGCTCTCTCTCTCTCTCTCTCTCTCTCTCCAGTGTCTAATACAGTGGCCCCTAGTAGTAGACATATCATAAATGAATGAATGAGCTAAACACCACAACCATTCATTCTGCTTTTTGTGAAATAGAGGGAGAAAGGGTAAAATCATATTTTCTAAACTCTATTTTTGACAATAGATCCAGAGCTTAGGTTTTCCTACATGTTCCTAAGTAAGATGTGATATGAGTACGTAGGTCTATTGCTTAACAGTTAAAGATACTAATTTGTAAAAGTCCTAATCATGAAGACTCCACATTAAAAAGCTCTCAGCCAATAATGCACTTGTTCAGGGTGGGGAGATTTGAGGGCTCTTGAGTTGTGTGTCCAACAGACCCCATTTTCCTCAGTGGACCCAGCTTCTTGTTCTGATGAGGAGTGTAGGAAACGCACCCCTTGATCTGATCAGGCACGTGGGAAATGCAGCCCTCTCGGGATGTTTGGGTTTTAGATGGGACCCCGTGTAAGACAGTTCTCTGAAAAGAATAATAAGGCCTCACAAGTGAGACATTACTCCAGCATTACTATGTCACTTGCCAGTTCCCCACACATGCTTGCTTTGTGGTGAGTGAGATGGATTCTGGCCATATCACGACTTGCCACTGAGGAACAACTGTTGTTTGTTCTCGTACGAGAAACCATCGCAATGAAGGTAGGACATCTTCCAATTACATGGTTTTGGTTTTAATTATCTTGCAACAGCACCCACATGACCGTAAGCTCTTTCTTGCTCCTGACAGATTTATTGAAAATAATGATTCTTCCCTCCTGAATCACTATACCACGAAGAAATGAATATTCTTCCCAGAAGCCTTCACTCTCTTGCTATGTTTCTACCACCAGGTCCCTAGAGAGAAGCAAACTCTCCTTCATTTCCAAGAAGGACATTTTGCACCTACAAGGGAAGAGAGCTATTGTACTCTCTGCATCATGAATGCTTACTGGAAGCTCCAAGCCTAAACTCTCCCTGCTATCTGTTTCTTGACCCAGAAAACCCCTGCCCATGTGTAAATCTGTATTCCTATCCATGACTTCTTTTTTTAATAATTTTTATTGTGAAAATACCACACAGAGGGGTTACAATTACATGAGCAAGGTAATGAGTACATTTCTTTTTTTTTTTTTTGGTCCGGTCGTGGGGCCTGAACTCTGGGCCTGGGCCCTGTCCCTCAGCTCTTCAGCTCAAGGCTAGTGCTCTACCACTTAAGCCATAGCGCCACTTCCGGCTTTTTTCTTTCTGCTTATATGGTGCTGAGGAATCGAACCCAGGGCCTCGAGCATGCAAGGCAAGCACTCTACCACTGAGCCACCTTCCCAGCCCTAATGAGTACATTTCTTATCAAGCATTGTTGCCTCCTCCTTTTTCCCCCTACCATCTCTGCCCTCCCATCTCCATGTCTACACCCCCCTACCCCCACCAAAGTTGTAAAGTTCGTTTTTCAACTTAGCATCTTGTACATCTCATTGTTGCAATGGGTCCACCTGTATCCCTATTTAAACAATTTGTTTTTTTCCCTTCGCTCCCCAAATTATACCAACATCAAATACAGTAAAAACAGGGTTTATACTATGGGGGAGGGACATACAAAGCAACAAAACAATCACCTTATGTTAGAAACAATAGCAAGCAAGAAAAAAACCACTTGTGTCCTTATCTTGGGGTTCATTTCACCTAATATTATCTTATCTGAACTTTTTTGCTTGTCTCAGACATATACTAGTTATTGCTCTGGATATTTGAATATCAATTCCAGCTCCTCCTCTCAAGATTCTTTTGCACATTCTCTGCCTCTTGGCCTTGTCCATGCTGAATTCACAGAATTTACTTCTCATCTGTCCTACAGCTTCCCCAGACCCATAGTTGTATCTTTGCCTATATTTTGCATCATCAACCACAACCAAAGTGTCTGGGTTTAGTTCCACTCAAGCCTGAGCCCCTACCTACTCACAGAATCTGACCACATTTCTCTTTGCTGTGCCCAAGTTTTACTGATTTCTCTTACTCTGTGGCTGCTCTATGAGGAGCTCCCTAATAGCTCCCAGGCTGTATGCTTCTTAATAAACAAACTTATCTTCTGAAGTATAATCCAACAATCAGAGAAGTACATAAATCATAAGCAGCTCAATAAATATTCAGAGTGAACACACCTGTAAAATTCCCATGCAAAACACAAAAGAGAACATAACCAGCAACTCAGACACCCTTTAGTGCCCTGACCCAGCATCTAAAATCTCTCTTCCAAGAAAAACATTTGCCTCTGCCAGTCATTCTCTCTCTTTCCTCCAAAGAACACCATACAGTAATTCTGACTGCTTTTGTCTTCCACATAGAGAAACATATGGATATACCTAGCTTTTCTTCAACATGATGCTTATGAAATTCATCCATCTGTTGCATGTAATTATAATTATTCTTCCTTATTACTATATAGCATGCCACTGCATGATTGCCACTGTCTATTTTGGCTGAGTATGTGGAAATCTCCAGTTTGGTTCTATTACAAATAGTAATTATATAAATACCCTTGTGTATATTTTTTGGTGAGCATATTACACATGTGCTAACTCCTATATGTTCCGCTATACTATCCTACAATAACTAAGTAAACTGCATACCTTCACTTGTAGTAGACATGGTAGATTTTTTTCTAAGAGTATTGCATCAGTTTAACTTCCAGTTTGATAGTGCGTGAGAGTCAGTTACCCTGGATGTTGGCAAGCATCTGGCCTCTCCTCGGTCAATTTGGCCATTCAGGTTATTGCGATCTACTGTAATGGATGATGAATTTAAGCACCTGTTCTTGTTTATTGGCCTTTCAGATATTCATTGTCATGAGTGCCTGTTCAGGTGTTTTGCTCATTGTTCTATTTATGTGTCTTTGGGACGTGGGATTTTTTTCTATGTACTCTGTAGCTGGCCTTGCCACTCTTTCAACAGAGTTTGTCGAAAGTGAAGAGAAATCATTTTCATATTTCTGTGAAGAATGATATTGGGATTTTGAAGGAGACCAAATCAATAAAACATGGTACATGCATACAATGAAGTGATATTATTCAGTAATAAGGGCGATGAAATAGGGCCATTTGCAGGAAAACGGATGAAATTGAAAAACATCGTGTTCAGTGAGATAAGTCAAGCTCAGAAAGACAATATGTGGAATCTAGGCCAAAAATATAGCATGATTGTGAAAGCAAGACTGCTGGGAAGGGATAGCAAAAACCAGAAGGGAGAAAGAAAGGGAGGCGAGAGAGTAAACACTTGTGTGTGAGTGTACGTGTGTGTATATCAAAAAGGTATCGTAGAAAAATAGTCACAATGAATTGATGTCAAAAGGATTATATATAGTGTTTCTTGCCTCATTTGTGTTTTTATATAACTATTTCCTAAAGGTACCACACTCGGTATTTTTTCTGTTTTGCAATGAAAAGGACATACATTCTTGGATAATAAATGTGCCAGTCCTTTTACCTACTACAAATACAACAACAATAACAAAGCACATCAGGTCTATCTTCACGAACACGCCATTGTGACAGAACTTACAAATCTCCATGTAGCATGAGGCATTGTTTAAGCTCCAAGTTGTGATGACTCACGATCTTCTGCGTGCCAGTCATCTGCTGTTTCTGTGATTCAATTGCAAGTATAAGCAGCACTGTTAATATGGAAGAGAAATCTGAACTTTTTTTTTAAAGAAAGGCCCAGTTTCGCCACATTGCAGTTGAGTGACAGAGAAAACTACCATCACTGTATTATTTCCCCCCCTTCCATCAAATGAGACTATCTCCCACTTCAAATTCCTTGACTAAAGAGATGGCGCTGTCTAATTAATTCAGTTCTGTGTTCTGAATTCCATCTCTTGGGGATCTATTTTAGCTGAACAATAGGTCATTTTCCTACCTACTTCATAGAGAAGTATGAGTTCACAGGTAAGTGGGCCACCGCTCTGCACACAAGGTCCCTCCAAAGTAGAGAAGATGAAGCAGACAGTTCCTGGTACCATGCCAGATGCATAACACCCAGGGCACTTGACCCTTGCTCCAATCTCAGTGGCTGCAATGGCTACCAATCTGACTACATTCAGATTCCACACAGTAGCCCATCACCTGCCCATGGCACCTTGCCCTGCCCCAAGGCTTCCCTGTTAATGCAGAAGAGTAACAACACATAAAGAAAGGTACCAGTGAACTCCTCACTGTAACATAAAAGGTCACATGACTCACTCGGGCTGATAGACAAAAAGTAACTCTATTGGTGACGCTGATCAGTTCCGCTTCTGAGAACCTGTACTTGCTGTAACCCAATGGACAGATGGAGGAGAAAAGTCTGTAGGAGGGGATCCTTGGAGCCATGGTGGAGCCTCATTGCCCAGTAATACTCAGAAGTGGACAATTCGTGGGATCCCAGCCCAATATAAGCAAGGTATAAGACCATAAAGAATGAAAATTTGGGTCATCTTACCAGGAAAACATCCCAGGCCGCTCAAAGTATTGGCCATGCATGGAGAGATCTAGAAAAGATGGTAGAAGATGATTCTGTTCAATCAGGCCCTTAGGGATACATATAACAATGGCTAGTTTGTTACATCTTTGCCTGAATCTTTTCAGAGTTTGCATTAGCCACTGTGATATGGAAGGCTTTTTTTAATGATTAGAATTGTACTTTGTTGCCTAGAGAGTATAAGAGCTTTGAGCCCCATATATGCACATCTCAAAGTCCAGAAAAATAGCACCAACACCCATGGGAATAACTTTTCACCAAGGCCAGGCAGGAATTAGATAAATCCTTCTTCTTTCCTGCCTCAGACAACCTTCCTGAGAGCTGCACAGTGACTCAACCTCGCAGCAAAGATGATCCTAGAAGATGAATCATGGGTTGTTTTTTTGATACCAAGTTGAGAATTGACTTACCATTGTACCTATCTCCTTTTTTCCCTTTCTGACTCATCTTCCCTCTTCTCTCCTGTTCCTTAGGGTTGTACTTCTTAAAGGGGGGAGGGGGGGAAACCCTTTGCCCCAGGCTCTGGTTTCTGGGGAAGCTAGTATAAAATAGAAAATAATTGGCAGACATGTCAGCGCAGAGAGATTTGTAGGGTCAACAGATGTGGGAAGACACACTCTATTCTTCCTAAAAATAAGAGAGTCCTCAGGAGCTTCTTAAGGGCTTGCAGTAAGGAGTTGTCCTAGAGTAAACCAGTGGGTGGAGGTTTTCATAATCTTTTGGGGGGAATCAATCTTAGAGTACATCTTCAGAGGCTGCTTCCATATACCTCAGAATGGGCATGGGACCAGGTCTGGCCTATAGAAGCTCCTGTCCATCTGTTGCTATGCGTGGAGTGTAAACTCTTGGCAAAACACCACCATCTTCTGCCATGAGAGTGCAACTCAAGAGAAAACTTGATGGAGGGGACTCTCAGCAAACACTGAGTCTGTGAGGAACTAGATCTTACACTTCTCACTCTCCAAAACAGATCCATGCATTTCTGTTCTTTAGAAACCATCTTCTCCAGATGTACAAGACACTATGGAAAATGAACTTTACAACTTCGGGGAGGGGGGAAACGAGTTGGGAAGGTGAGGAGGGAAGGGATGGTAAGGGAAAAACAAAGGAGGGGGTAACAATGTTCAATAGGAAATGTACTCATTACCTTACTCATGGAACTGAAACCCCTCTGTACAGTATCTTTTTTTTTTTTGATCATGGGGCTTGAATTCTGGCCTGGGTGCTATCCCTCAGCTCTTCAGCTCAAGGTGAGTGCTCTACCACTTGAGCCACAGTGCCACTTCCAGTTTTCTGAGTCATTTATTGGAGATAAGAGTATCATGGACTTTACTGCCCAGGGTGGCTTTGAACTCTGATTCTCAGATCTCAGCCTACTGAGTAGCTAGGATTGCAGGCGTGAGCCACTGGTGCCAGGCTTATAGTATCTTTACAATTAATATATATAATATAATAATATTATAGATATATATATCTATATTATATATTATATATATCTATAATATTATTATATATTATATATATATATATATATATATATATATATATATATATACCATCTTGTAGACTGTATTTTGCTATCTTGATAATCGCCCCTGGGGCACTGAAGCTGGGAGGAATGTCAGCCTTGAGCATCTAATGTCCTTTCTTGATGACACATGGAATCTGCCTGATGATGAAATCCACAGAAGAAAACCCAGAGCCCAGAACTGAACATAGAAATGTGTGCAACTGCTACTCTTCCAAGAAACCTAGTTAAGAGGAGCAAGAGAGACTCTTAGGTGAGCACCTAAGAAAGGAGTCAAGATTTCCTGTCACCACAGCAGAGAGACGATGTGTCAAGATGTGTCCAGATGGCCAGAAGGCCATGAATGGGAGGGCAAGCAACATAGTTCACATGTGGGGCTGGCTCCAGACATGCCTGGATCTGGGATTCTAAACCATAAAATACCAAGTGTCTGTTTTCTGGCTTTAAGCTCTGCACTATTGGCCTCCTTACCAGGATGATTCCATGTGGAGAGCAGCCGTGCCCTTTCGGCTCAGTGTGGTGACAATCCTGACTGCAGGACCTGGTGGGTGCAGCAGCCAGGAGGCAGGAGAAAAGGATAGAAAGGGACGTGCGAATGAGGCAGCTCTGGAAATGGAGAGCAGCAGGTGCCCTGGAGAAGCACCCGGAGAGAGAAGGAACAACACGGACAGCCCAAGAGGCAGCAACATCATCATGCATTCCTGGGCCTGGTGATCAGGCAGGCCGGGCAGGAGACAACGTGGAAGGAAGTGAGGGAGACGTGATTCTCTGGATGGTCGCTTTTCCATTTTTCTCTATCGCTCCACCTCTGTCCTGCTCAACGCAGGAACCAGATCGAATGGTAAGCAGATGATCCTAGCCAAGTATGGGGGAATGTCTCCTGTTCTCCTTATGTAACAAACATCTCCCTGCTAACACCAGTTACATATCTTGTTCTTCTCAACTCTCGCCCAGAATTCTAACAGCTGAGTCATGAAATGTGACAGACTAAAAAAACAAAAAAGATCCAAACAATAAGTTCCTTTTATTTTTTTTAAGTTGAAAACAAACATCTAACCATCAAGATCAAGCCCATATGAAATCTGCTTTTGAAATTAAGTAACACTGCCAACCAAGTTTATCTCAAACTATTTACCATAGGCGATCTCACTCTTGGGAGGCATCAGAATTAAAGCATGGAGAGAAACAGCTCAGAGAAGTGCTCCTGTATTACTGTATCGTCTATAAACTCAAATCAGATATTTCTGAATCAGCTGAACACAGGGAAAAACAAAACAAAGAGCTCCTCTCCTATCAGAGAAGCAAGTGGAGAAGGGAGAAATCCCTCTCCGGGATTCTCTTCCCTTCTTTGGTAGTTAGACTTCCCCATCTTGTGTCCAACAACCAGGGCTAAGTCAATAAACAAGTGCTAGCTTCATCTCTAGAACAGCTGGAAGCCAAGCACAGACAGGTACGAGACCTCAACAGTGGCTTCTCTCCTCCTGCGCTGAATCCAGAGGGCTCTTAGGTAGCACCCCACCTCTTCTAGAGATCATATAATCTCCAATGAAGGGATTTTGAAGTGGGGGAAAAAATAACCATCCAAATTTATGATGGGGCAGTGAGCTGTGTCATAAATAAGGGTTTCCTATTACCAATTCTTTCTGCTTTGCAGAGAATTTTATGACGATCACTTCAGCTCAGGGGAATGAAATAAGGGACCAACTGCTACCCTGCCACAAAAGGAAAGAAAAAGAAACTCCAACAAGAACATGAGGTTATTATTAATAGTGATTTGGAAAGAAATGGGATGTGTTCCCATAATTAAAATGAGGAAATGGGAAGCAAAGTGAAAAATCCAAACCCTTCCCAAACCTCCAGCGGCCCCTGTGCCTCTCACCACTACAAGAGGCGTGGTTTCTCCATGGAAAGGTTTTGGGTTGCCTAAGGGTAGAACAGGGTAAGAAGGGAAACCGATTCTTCCCTATACTTGGGAAGACACAGGATAGTGAGGAGACTTGAGAAGCGCCCACTTGCCCAGACTTGAGGTGTCAGCACACTGTCCAACAAAAATCAGTAGGTGTCCTCATTCTAATTCCAGGCGCAAAAGATACTAGCCTGTGATCCTGGCTACTCAAGAGGCTGAGACCCAGAGGATTGTGATTTAGGAGACTCCATCTCCAACATAACCAGCCAAAAAGCAGGGCTGGAGGCATGGTTCAAGTACCTAGTAGAGCACTACCTAAATAAGCAAACTCAACAAATATGGAATCCTGAGTTCAAACTTTCGTACCAGTGAAAAAGAAGGGAGAAAAAATAGAAAGAAAGAAGGAAACAGGGAAGAAAGGAAGGAAGGAAGGAAGAAAGGAAGGAAGGAAGGAAGGAAGGAAGGAAGGAAGGAAGGAAGGAAGGAAGGAAGGAAG
>NW_012267253.1:1832478-1833243 GCF_000151885.1 Dipodomys ordii | reverse complement strand
ACACTCCCACCAACAATGCAGTAAGGTTCCCTTTTGTCCACATCCCCTCCAGCATCTGTTGTTATTAGAGTTCTTGATTATAGCCATTCTAACTGCGGTGAGGTGGTATCTCAATGTTGTTTTGGTTTACATTTCTTTTATGGCTAGGGAGGTTTAGCATTTCTTCATGTGTCTATTGGCCATCCTTTCCTCTTCAGAGAAGTTTCTCTTTAAGTCTTTAGCCCACTTGTTTATTGGGCAGTTGTTTCTGTGAAGATTTGTTGTTGGGAGATAATTCCTAGGTATTTTATTTTTTGTGGGGCTATTAGGAATGGAGTTGCTTTCCTAATTTCAGCCACACTTTTCTCATTGTTTGCATACAGAAAAGCCATTGATTTTTTTCTTTTTTTTCTTTTTTTTTAATTGTGAAAATACTGTGCAGAGGGGTTACAATTACATGGGCAAGATAACAAGTACATTTCTTATCAAGCATTGTAGCCTCCTCCTTTGTTTCCCCTTCCCATCCCATCCTCCCTGTTCCCCACCTCTCCACCCAACCCTCCTCCCCCGCCCCACCAAAGTTGTAAAGTTCTTTTTTGACATAATGACTTGTACGTCTCATTATTGCAATGGGTCCACCGGAATCAAAGCCATTGATTTTGGAGGGTTAATTTTATACCCTGCTACTTTGGCAAAGTTTTAAAGAGAAACTTCTCTGAAGAGGAAAGGATGGCCAATAGACACATGAAGAAATGCTCAAACTCCCTAGCCATAAAAGAAATGCAA
>NW_012267253.1:1821027-1832428 GCF_000151885.1 Dipodomys ordii | reverse complement strand
GGAAGGAAGGAAGGAAGGAAGGAAGGAAGGAAGGAAGGAAGGAAGGAAGGAAAGAAAGTAGGAAGGAAGGAGGGAGGGAGGGAGGGAGGGAGGAAGGGAGGGAGGGAGGAGAGAGGAAGGAAGGAGGCAGGCAGGCAGGCAGGCAAGCAAGCATATTATGAATTTTAAAAGTAACTTTGTGGATAAGAACTAGATAAGAACTGCAAAGTAATTTGTTTTATCAATATGTTCTGGCATGTTCTGCATCTCCAACAAATCCTCAGTATACAAGGCAACCATACCTTAAACCCTCATCCCATTTGACTGAAGAAGATTGGCCTTTACCAGGTTTCCTAAGTGTTTTAGACTCCCCGGGAAGTGCTCGCACATGCTCCACGTCTACCCTGCTGCCGCCCACCTGGCTGCAGCCTCCCTGTGCGCATCGCTTGGTCCCCCTGCCATCAGCACAGGGCCAGCTTGAGCATACATTTATCTCTGTGTCTTTCCAGCCCCAGGAAAAGAAAGCAAATAGAGTGGATTCAGTTCATGAAGGCCTTACTAATAAATACCAGGCCACCAGGTGCCGGTGGCTCACACCTGTCATCCTAGCTACTCAGGAGGCTGAGATCTGAGGATCATGGTTCAAAGCCAGCCCAGGCAGGAAAATCTGTGAGACTCTTCTCTCCAATTCACCACCAGAAAACTGGAAGTGGTGCTGCAGCTCAAGTGGTAGAGCACTCGCCTTGAGCTGAAGAGCTGAGGGACAGCATCTAGGCCCAGAGTTCAAGCCCCACAACCGACAAAAAAAACAAAAAAACAGGCTAAATTCCAGCCCCTGAAAGCCTGGGATGCAGTGACAAGCAACACTGTGCCAAAGCTCTTGCTCCTCAGCCAGCAGACTGGAGGAATCCAAGAACAATGACAACTCAAGCCAGAAGTGTGAATACATTCGCATTTTGCGCTCTGCCCTATGCCTTCAAATGTCCAGGTGAGACCCATTTGCAGATGTGGCAAACCTGGCCAGGTGCTGGTGACTCATGTCTATAAACCTAGCCACTCAGGAAGCTGAGATCTGGAGGATCACAGTTCGAAGCCAACCTCGACAGAATAGTTTGCTTTATTCCATCTGTAAAATAAGTAGCCAACAAAAAAGCAGGGTTGGAGGTATGGTTCAAGGTGTAGAGTGACAGCCTGGCAAGCAGAAGGCCTGGAGTTTAAAAGCTTAGTGTCACTAAAAGGAAAAAGTAGCAACCCTCACGTTCAGATTAGACAATATAGAAATTTAATGTGAATGCTCCATGCACAAATGAACCTGCTGAGGATCACCAGATATTTGAGAAATACCTCTAAAATGAGACAGTTTCCAAAACACACAGTTATGGCCATGGGGCACTGGAGAGTGGGGGGGGGGAGCGGATTTTGCAAAGAACAGGCAGAGCTAATGCAAGGGAGGGAAGAACATTTGCCAGGAACTCATCGTTATTGTGCTTCAAAGATAAAAGATGTTTAAAAGATAACATTACAAAAACCGACTGCTTTGCCAAGTGTAAGCATGGACTTGGTGACAATAAAAACCTGGCACCTGTTAAAATTCGCTGTGGGAGAGAAGCTAAAAGTGGAACCCATCTCCCAGGTAGCAGTGGTTATTTAGCTGCCATGTGGTCAGTCCCTCTGGGACTGTGTGACATCTGGTATCAATCACTGTGTCAACTCCGGCCCTGCTCCAGAGCTGAGCCTCCTGACCACCTCATAGATGCACTTCATCTTAACAGCCTGAGAGAGACAAGGGCTCTTTGTTTGTTTGTTTGTGCCATTCCCAAGACTTGAACTGAGGGCCTGGGTGCTGTCCCTGAGCTCTTGTGCTCAAAGCTAGCGCTCTACTCCTTGGAGCCACAGCGCCACTTCCAGCTTTCTGGTGGTTAATTGGAGGTAAGAGTCTCACAACTTTCCTGCCCTGGCTTGCTTGGAATGGCTATCCTCAGATCTCAGCCTCCTGAGGAGTGAGGATTACAGGTGTGAGCCACCAGTGCCCAGCAGGATGGTCTTTTTCACAAGGGAGCTGTAAAACCCTGTGGCTAGAAGATCCAGGATGATTTGGACACATTTTGTCTTTTTATCCGATGTTAACAAACATTTTCTGTCCATCCTCACAAAGGGCCAGCATGGCTGTCATTATCATACAATTAACAAGCCGTGGCAAAGGCTCAGCGGGCGTCATTCCCTGATACCCTGTTTATTTCTCTACCCAGGATTCTGAAGCCCTGGCATCTGGTGACAAGAGCTTTTGTGGTTTTTGTTGTTGTCATTCCTCTTTTCTCTCACACAAGGCCAAAGCATCCTCATCAACGTGACAACTTCCTTTAGCAGGCAGGTAGAGGGAACGCACGATGCCCAAGATTTCCATATTCAAGCCAGCCTGTATGGACACTGCCCTGAAGCAGAGCACAGAGACTGCCACCCATGTCCAGTTTTCTGCCCAGTTTCCTGTGGTACTGTAAGGCAGGGTGCCTTTTCTGCCCGACATTGCTGGCTTCCAAGGTCAATCCCAAAGGAATGGTTACATCAAAGGAAAGCATGAGCCCGATTCATCCTCAGCGTGAATAATGGTTACAGCAGCCATGGAGGTGTTGGCTGCGGAAAGGGAACACCTTCCTGGAAAATGTCCTGTTTCTTCTTCATGCATCTGCGCTCCTACAAATGCTTTCTTGGTCCCATCGTCTTTTGTATGATTAATTTTCCAGGAGATTTACAAAGAAATCAAATTCCTCACTTATAAAAGTTGAACTTGTATTTTCTTTTTTTAATAAATATTTTTTCTTGTAAAGATACGGTACAGAGGGGTTACAGTGACATGAGTGAGGTAATGAGTACATTTCCTGTCGAGCATTGTTCCCTCCTCCTTTGTATTTCCCCTACCATCCCTTCCCTCCCCACTGCCCCAACAACTTGAACTTGTATTTTCTAAGTAACTCCAATACCAAAATTATACCTTAGTTTTCATCATAGAAAGAAAACAACAACAGGATTGCTTTCTTCATACAGACATTTTCAATTGGACATTATCTTTTTTCAGTGTAATTATATCTACATAATCAAATTTATTTAGCAAAACAATATATATCCTATTTGCATTATGATATACTAAGTCCTCAGGCATACCATATACCTTCTGCAGTTCTACACCGAAAGACTAGAGTAAGACTCAGGTTGCTAGTTTTCTAACCTATGAACTGAATAGTTATGTCCAGACTGGAGACATCCAATCTCAAAATTAAAAGTGTAATTTAAAAATGGAATCGCATGCTTCACATAAGAGAACATGAACAAAATGAAAACGAAGACATGTCTCTCTTGAAAACATAATACTCTTACACTACTGACCCTGGCTGCTCACTCTTCCAGACTGAAAGTCCTGGAAGTGATGCTTGGAAACAAGCTGGCTGGCAGATAAAGGGCTGGCAGGAAGACAGGAAAGGACATGGACTTAGCAAGTCTCTGCTAAGCACTAAAATCAATGAGCAGTGCAGCCTCAGCAGCAAGCCAGGGTGACCTGAAACTGCACAGGACTTGAACTTCCTGTCTGTGCTAAAGGGCCTGAGGACAGCAGCTGCTGGACACCTCGGAGGGTTGAAATGAGGAGAAACAGGATGATCTCTGTGACAAGTGTTGAATCCAAGGGACTTAGCAAGGAAGCAACGAAGTCACCATCCTGCTTATGGTTTAAAGGAAAGGGGAGGTTATTCCACCAAGAACTTCTCCAGGCCCACAATTCTTCAAATGGAAAATAAAGCAAAAGTTGAAGTGGAAAAACGAGAAGGAGAGAATTTAATCCCAAAGTAGGACTGGTTTGGGGCTGAAAGTAAACATCCCACAATCCCAGGCACAGGGCCTCCGAAATTCTCTTCTGGATGGATATGCATTGCCAGAAATACAGAAGAATCTGATTACAATTATGTGATGTCTCCTGTCATATGAAATCATTCTACATTTCATAAATTTGGAAATAGCTTCTGTCTCATAGGAAGTTATCTCTACTTGAATAGCCTATGCCATTTCAATGCCAATCCTGCCCTCTAGTGGTCACCATAGGTACCTGGTCTCACAGAGTTGAACTGCTCAGATTTCATATTTTCATGGATAGCATTCTCATCAACAGCAGCCTCACAAATGAATCACAATCACTTAATAAAAATTGATCAATTCTGTGACACCGCTGGCTTGCATATTGCAACAGCAATAGCTAAGTTTAGCTATTAGAACAATACTTACACCTCACTTTAAGTAATACCTACTTTAAGTAATACCTTTTTATTGTCTCTAAGTAGTTGTATGAGAGTTGCCATTCAACAAAATGCCTTCAACTACAATGCATCTTGATAATTTTTTTTTACAAATTATGACAGTGCCAGTGGCTCACACCTATAATCTGAAGATTGTGATTCAAAGCCAACCAGGGCAGGAAAATCCATGAGACTCTTATCTCTAATTAACAGCCAAATAGCCAGAGCTCAGAGAAAGAACCCAGGCCCGGAGTTCACACCCCAGGGTCAGCACCCAAAAATAATAATTTACAAGATTTATGACAGTTATTTTTAAATATATGGGCTTAAATGAAACTATTTAAATTTGAAATGTACTTTGACTTATGAAAACCACTTTTATGTGCATAGCTCTTCAGAAACACCTATAGATTCCACTACTTTTTAGGAAAAAGTAGGTTCTGTCTCTTGAGAGGGTAAGAGTATTTAGGGAGTGGGGTTTTAGGGGCCTTGGAAGATCTCAGATGCAAGTGCACCAGTTAAGGATCTTGATCAAATCACTCACTTGTGCCACGCTTTTGTTTCCTCGCCTATTATTCACCATAGCCAAGGTACAGAATCATCCCAGAAGCCCCTCAGCAGATGAATAGATCAAGAAAATGTGGTATCCACACACGATGAAATTGTATTCATCCATTAGAATGACAGTGTACCATTTGTAAAGAAATGGAAAAACCTAGGGGAAAATCTAAATGAAGTAAGTCATGCCCCGAGAGACAAAGGATACATGTTTCCCCTAATATGTAAAAGCTACATTTAGCTTTTATTTTATAAGTAAATACATTGGATGGTATGTACGTGTATACAAATGTATTAAGTGAAATATGGTAGATACAAGAGAGATCTCAGTATAATTCCTTAAAAGCCAAAATCAAAGTTCAGCAAAATAAAAGACTAGGAAGTAGGTACTTGAAAGGAATGAGGTGGAGTCAAGGGGAAAAGGGTAGTTGAATGAAGAGAAAACGAGAAGGAAAATGCACACAAGAATCTAATGTATATCCTACACAATTAAGAAGAGAGAGCGAAGGAGTACACAGGGGAGGGGTGGGTGACAATGTTAAAAGGAGTGACATTGATCAAGCTATATTGCATTCATAAATCGCTTTGTTAAATGGCAATTCCCTTGTACAACTATCTATAGACACTAACAAAAATTAGGAAACGGAATTCCATACTCCTAGATTAGAAGAACTAATATTGTGAAAATGGCAATACTTCCCAAAGCAATTTACAAATTCAATGAAATACCCATCAAAATCTGCACAGCGTTCTTCAACGAGATAGAGAAAGTAATCCAAAAATTTGGGTGGGATAACAAAAGACCCTGAATAGCAAAAGCAATCATTAGCAGATAAGATAGTATTGGTGAAATAACAATACCAAACTTCACACTCACTATTACAAAGACATAGTAATGAAACCAGTTTGTCACTGGCATAACAAAAGGCCTGAGGGCCAAGGGAACAGAGTAGAAGACCCAGAAACAAACCCACAGATCTGTAACAACCTAATATCCAATAAAGGAACCAAAAATATAAGCTGGTGTTGGCAAAACTGTCTATCCACAAGCAGAAAACTGAACCTAGATCCTCATATAACCTTGCATCATCATCAATTCAAAATGGATGAAAGACCATAAGACCCAAAACCTTGACACTATTAAAGAAAGGACTCGGGGAAACACTAGGGCTCCTGGTCACCACTTTCTAAGTAAAAATCCAGAATCACAACAAATCAAAGAAAGACTTGATAAATGAGATAATGCCAAACTTAAAAGTTTCTGTGTGGCAGAAGCTATAGCTAACAAGATAAATAGAAAGCCCACAGAATGGTAGATTTTTTTCACCTGCTATCCATCAGACAAGGGTCCAATATCCAGAATATACTTAGAGCTCAAAACACTAAGATCCCCAAAAGTACACCCTCAAAGAAACAACCACCTAATTAATAAATGAGCTAATGACTTAAAGAGATTTCTCAGAAGAAGAAGTAAAAAAGTGGGACAAAGGGTGAACTAGTTCAGCAGTGATACTCACTAGATGCTGTGTTGAAAATGCAACTTGGGGGTAGGAGGTTCAGGAAGGGGAAAAAAAGTGAGAAAACAAGGGAAGAGACAACACTGTTCAAAAAGAAATGTACTCATTACCTGACCTATGTAACTATAACTCCTCTGTTCATCACCTTTACAATAAAAGTTAATGGTTTAAAAAAGTGGTCAATAGTCACATGAAGAAATGCCAAACATTTCTGAGCAAAAAGGAAATGCACATCAAAACAACAGAGAATTCACATCACCCCAGTTAGAATGTCCATCATCAAGAAAGCAAACAGCAAATGCTGGCAAGGATGTGGCCAAAAACCAGGTGCCAGTGGCTCATGCCTGTAATCCTAGCTACTGAGGAGGCTGAGATCTGAGGATTACAGTTCAAAGCCAGCCCAGGCAGGAAAGTCCGTAAGACTCTTATCTAGTCAGCAAAAGCAGGAAGTGGCACTGTGGCTCAAATGGTAGAGTGCTGGCTTTGAGCAAAAGAAGCTCAGGGACAGAGCCTAATCCCAAAGTTTAAGCTCTAGGGCTGGCAATGTGTGTGTGGGGGGGCGGGGGGTGTTATTATGGAAAATACCAACTCCTCAAACATTTTGAAAAAATATATAGAATTTATAGCATATAACAGGTGCCCAGCCAATTATTTCAATTATTAAGTGTAAATTGGTACCTGTTCATGCATGCCCAAGGAAATGAATTGTAAGTAACATGTCACCTAGAAACTTGTTCAACACTGTGCGATGAGTGAGTGCTTCCCTTTGCCAATTTAATTACCATAGTAGGCCAGAAGGTCACTTCTCCCACATGCTATAATTTTAATAATATTAGCCAATATTTAATATTTTATAAGCACTGCTTCCATAGGGATTATCTCATGTAATCCAACAAGCACTCTATAAGAAAATGGGAGGCAAGAAGTTTAAGGTCGAAGCTTGCGTGGGGCCCAATGGGTACTTGACACATCATTTCATTTCCCCATGTGCCCTTCTACCATTGGGCTAACTCTGCCCAGGATATGAAGAAAAAATTTCATGGGATTGATGTTACTGATGATACCTTACTCTCTTTTCAACCAAAAGCTTTTGAAATTATCTTTAAGTAGTTGTGCAAAGGAGTTGCCACTTAACAAAGCCAATGTATGAATGCAAGGCATCTTGGTCAATGTCACCCCTCTTCAAAACACAGGGAGACTGACTAGATTTATGCTATCCATTCATATCATATTTACTTGTCATGATGAAACCAGAAACCCGAACAAGTGAAATACTTGCATCTGTTCAATGATTTGCAGCACATCCATTGTTGTCATTTGTTGTTGTTTTTTAATATTTACGTGCAGAGTCAGTTTGGAGAACAATCAGATTTGTTTCCATTTCTGAACCTTGGGAACCTGGTGTTCCTGGCAGCCTCTGCATCTCTCTGCTCTCCCCAACTCTACACCTCTAGGCTATGGCGAATGGGACTCTTAGGAAATAGAGGAACTGATTGGTCACAGGCTGTCATGAAGGGTAAAAGTCAGTATCTATGTGAGTGATGCAGGCAAAACACTGGCTAAATATTTAGTAACGTTGTATTACACTGCGCTAGCTTACAATGCGCAGCAAAGCTGGAAGAGTTGGTGGTCCGTGGTAATCAAGTTCCCCCGTGTAGCTGCGGCCTGTGCTCTCCTCTCCCTCCTGTGGTCCTGAGCTGCTCACGGTTGGCCTTGGTGCAGGAACTGGCCCTGTTTCAGTATGTTCATCTGTACCTTATGCCTGCTCTTTAGCCAAGGTGTATGAACAGCAACCACTCAGCCCGCCCCCTCCCCCTGAACTGTGTGAAATCTGTCACATTTCCATTAACCTTTGTCACTCTGCGCCATGACATAAATGCTGTTACAATTTAGAAGTAGTCACCGTTTGTCCCATACAAGCATTGTGGGCCTATATAAAATAAAAGTTTTACCATGCCTGGGGGAAAAAAATTACTACAGACAACTTTGTTCCTTACAAGAACACTGGCATGGAAAAATGTCTTTCCCCTGGGATACATGTGGACCTGGGATTGTGTGGTGGATCATCTGGTCAATATCACACAGTGAGAAGCAATGATACCTAAGCCCAAAGATGGTTCTTTCTCCTACAGAAATGATCTACAAAACCCTGATTCTCAACGGAAGCCCTCCAAGCCTACTTTAAACACTGCCACCAGTTCAAGATCCAGTTTTAGTTAGGGGAAAGATGCAAATGAGGTCTGAGGTTGATCAAGCCAAAGAAGTCTGTGGCCTGCTCTGTTCCAGGGTCATCCATATCTGTTCCACCCTGGCCATGAAAAGCAGGATAGATGAGAACAAGATGGCTATGAATCCATCGACACTGCTCCATACAGACTCGCCTACCTCCTCCTGGGTCAGTGACTTCCATGCTGCATTCTGACACCACACACTGTAGTTTTGCTCTCTAATTAGCAGATAATGGAATAGGTTTTGTGGACTGTCATTTGGAGAAGGTTTAATAAAATCTGAAGATGATGAAGATAGGCTCTTCCCCAAAAGAATCATATTCCTTTCTAATACTTCTTCCAAAAATACTTCAGGTGTTCAATCGGAAGGGCCTATCTTCTTAAAGCTGTGCCTCCCCGCCTCCCTTAGAAAACCTGGCAACTATTCATGGTTACCATCTTCACTCAGAATGAAATCACACTCTTTACCTTCTGCATAAGAAGGGGCGAACCTCTTCTGAAGATAAAACTGGCTGCCTCGTTGCCAGCTATTAGGACATCTTATGGGGGTAAAAGAGGAAAGTTTCTGTGGCAATTTAATTAAAGAAGCAAAGTCACCCTTAAGTATACAGGCACAACTAAGACTTCACTTTCCAAAGTTGTCTGGCAAATTATCTTGTCCCCTACTAAAAGAAAAACAAATCCTTCCAGATATATGCAGCTGCAAGCAATTACTCATCTCCATTAAACACTCACTTAAAAGACTAATTCAAACGACCCTGCTGCCTACACCTGTGTGAAAAAAGTAAACAAGTTATATGGAGAAAGGGCAATGGCTACACATAAATAGGAATTTTTAAGCCATGTCTATAAACATATAGAAAAGGTCACTCTAGCTTATCAATATTAATGGATGGAAGCATCAAATAGCTATGTCTCTCATTACTAAGTGGCCTGGGTGACAGTGACAGCTAGGGTAAGTAATTTCTGGACTCTGATGTTAAATATGACCAATCTCTTACAGAAATATTAAGTCCCATGGTACGTCTTTTAAAATTGTCTAACATATTCTGTGGCAAAAGAAATAATTATCACAGTCAAAAGACAACCTATACAATGGGAGAAAATAAAAAGCTCTATCAGCTATTGATCTGACAAAGAATCCATATTTAGAATACAGAATGAACTCAAAAAATGGAACGCTGAAAGATTAACAATTGAATCAATAAATGTGCGAAAGAAATACAAATGGCCAATACATAAAAAAAAAGTTCAATACCCTTAGCCATCAAGGAGTGCAAATCAAAATGATACTTAGATTCCATTTCACCCTGGTCAGGATGGTAGTCATGAGAAAACAAAGAGCAAGTGCTGACTTGGATGTGGTGAGGGAGATGGGAAAAGGAACTATGAATTAGTACGCTCATTATGGAAACCCTCAAAAAACTAACAACATTAGATGTTACTTAGGTATTAGTTTATCACCCTACCATACCATTCCTGAGTATTACCCAAAGGAATCAGAGTCAGCAAATAGTATACATTCCTGCACACCCATGTTTGTGCTGCTATTCATAATAGTCAAGTTGAGGACTCAGCCTAGGTATCCATCAATTGATGAGCATATAAAGAAAGTATGATATCAATACACAATGGTATATACATAATTCAGCCACAAAAAAGAAATTATCTCATTTGCAGGAAAATGGAAGGAACTGGAGATCATTGTGAGGAGCAAAACAAGCCAGATTTTTAGACTCAGATATTGTTTTCTTTCATATGAGAAAAAAACAGGCAAGCAAATCATGCAAGCAAAAACCATGAATGTAAAAAGAAGACTACTGGATAAGGGGACCAGCAGAGCAGAGAAAAGAGACAAGAAAAGCCTGATGGGCGAGGGTGAACATCATCAAACTACATTGCATACACATATAAAAATACCACTATAAAACCACTATAAAACAATAAAAAATAATTCAAAAAATAAAACAAATAAATGGCACAAAACCAATTACTTGAGAAAGACTGTACAGCTTCATTGTAGCCTCTAATTTCTACCCAGGGTGCAAAGAAAGTAAACTTAAAAGTTCCATAAGGTTTTTAGCCCACTTATTTATTGGGCTGTTGTTTTTTGGAGGATTTGTTGTTGGGGGATTTAATGTTTTGAGTTCCAGGTATATTTTAGATATGAGACCCTTGTCCGTTGCATGGATAATGAAGATCTTCTCCCAATCCATGGGCTTTCTCTTGATCTTGCTAGCTATGTCCTTTGCCAGGCAGAAGCTCTGCAATTTCATGCAATCCCATTTGTCCAACCTTTCTTTGATTTGTTGTGTTTCCGGGTCTCTATTAAGAAAATTTCAGCCTGTGCCAAGGAGACCTAGGGTTTCTTCTATTCCATCCTGTAATGTTTTCAGAGTATCTGCTTTGACTCTGAGGTCTTTCATCCATTTGGAGTTGATTCTGGTACAGGGTGATATATAAGGATCTAGCTTTAGTTTTCTACAAGTAGATAACCACTTTTGCCAGCACCATTTACTGAAGAGGCTGTCTTTCTTCCATTCTATTTTTTTAGCTCCCTTATCAAAAATTAGATGGCTATAGGTCTTTAGGTTTATTTCTGGTTTTCAATTCTATTCCTGAGGTCTGTTCTTATGCCAGTACCAAGCTGTTTTGATTACTATGGCTTTGTAGTAGAATTTGAAATTTGGTATCTATATTCCTCTACCACTGTTCTTTCTGTTAAGATCGTTTTTGCTATTTGGGGTCTTTTATTGTTCCATATGAATTTTTGGATTGCCTCTTCTATTTCCTTGAAGAATGAGGTTGGAATTTTGATAGGTATCGCATTGAATTTGTA
>NW_012267253.1:1815288-1818742 GCF_000151885.1 Dipodomys ordii | reverse complement strand
AATTGTTTAAATAGGGATACAGGTGGACCCATTGCAACAATGAGATGTACAAGTCGTTATGTTGAAAACGAACTTTACAACTTTGGCAGGGGTGGGGGGGAAGGGACGGGGGTGGGGGGCAGGGAGGGTAGATGGGAAGGGGAAACAAAGAGGAGGCAACAATGCTTGATAAGAAATGTACTCATTATCTTGCCCGTGTAATTGTAACCCCTCTGTATGGCATTTTCACAATTAAAAAAAAAAAGTTCCATAAAGAACCCAACCATCTGTGTAGAGAAAGCACAAGAGGCACAAAGTACTAGCACCATTGGCAGGCTGCTACAGGAAGTGTGCTGGAATGTTTAGGGGGTTGTTTCATTTTCATTTTCACCAAAATTCGTGATGCTAACTCACTGTCAAGGTTTACCTGTCCCTAGTCATACAAGGACAACCAAGACTTATAATCAGCTTACCTGCAAGCACAAAATGTAACTATTCTGCTAGCCAAACTTGGGCACTGATCATTTAACACAAGGAGTTTCAAGTGCGTCTATCTGCTGGAAGCAGCTGGGTAGTCTTTTAAAAGATTGATAGTGGAGATTCAGTTGTCTTGAAAATGTCCTTGATATAGGGGATTTACCTAAATATTCAATGTAATTCTCATATGCAGCCACATTTGAGAATTTCATTGCAACATAATGACAAAGACATGTGCATCTCATTTCTTATCAAACGATGTGCTGCAAATGGGAGTTTAGTACAGGGCTTAAAAGAATTGATTTGAGACTTATGGTCTGGACTCAAGTCATAGCTATGTCAGTTGCTACTTCATGTCATTTGTATATAGCTTATGAAACTGATTTTTTTCTCTAAATGCCTGAAAACTAATTAATACAAGAAAGTTAACCTAACTTTGTATGGAACACATGGAGAAGAGAATTAAAAACCAATACAGGCAGCAAATGCACATTAGGTCCACAGATGTTGAAGCAAGAAGATCAACCCGTCCAATTCATCCACTGTGATTTACACAAACTGAAGCAGGGTGCTAATAAAAGAGGTATCTCTGGTTTCCAAACCAGCAAAGGGGACTAAAAGCCATAAAATTGACTCTTGGTTCCCCCAAACAATTGACTTGCTCCAAGTCCATAATAGCACAGGTCCTGCAGTATAAGATGTTTTTAAAATTTGACCATAATGAAATATTATGATTGAGGAAGAAAACACTAATATTGAGGCCAAAATGCTAGAAATGAAACAGAATGCTATAGATTCCAAGAGCTAAATATCAAAAGCATTGCTGGTCTTAGAAAAGGACTCCCTGGGGGCTGGGAAGGTGGCTCAATGGTAGAGTGCTTGCCTCGCATGCATGAGGCCCCCGGTTCAATTCCTCAGCACCACGTAAGCAGAAAAAAACGGAAGTGGTGCTGTGGCTCAAGTGGTAAAGCACTAGCCTAGAGCTGAAAAGCTGAGGAACAGCATCCAGGCCCAGAGTTCAGGCCCCACGACTGACAAAAAAAAAAAAAAGAAAGAAAGAAAGAAAAAGAGAAGAAAAGGACTCCCTGGAAATCATCCAATCCTCGCTTACTTTATAAAAAAGCAATTGACGTTTAAAGGAGGTAGAATAACAAAAAAGTAAAACGGGTGTAACAGAACATTATTTCACTGAATTTTCCTATTTCTAACGCTTCACTAAACCGCTGACATAAACATTCTTAGAATTTTTTGTCATAAGAGCCCCAACAGGTAGGTTCTACTAGACAAGGAAACAAAGCAAACCTAAACTTAAATCAGTTTTGAAGGCCACATGACTCCTACCATGGTCTCTTTCTGAAAGGGCTGTCTATGATCTTTGCCCTAAGGCATCACCTTGCTAGTGGCTGGCTTCCAATACAGAACAATAAAAGCAGAAAGGTGTCTCTTCTGACATTAGGTGGATAAAACCCTCAACTGGCTACTTTCTGGCATTCTCTGGTCTTCATGTTCTCTAATGAGACTACCTGCCCCATCTGAAGCTCCACATAACATAGAACTTATGGTGGCTAATAAGAAGGTGAGCCCTCATTTCCACAAGCTACAAGAAACTGAACCCCTCCCCACAAGCCACTGCACAAGTAAGCTGCACAGCAAATCTACCTTCACTATACAGCTGAGATGACTGGCTAAGTATGTGACTACTAAGGTCTGGCTAATGCTGATTACTGCCTACAAGAGATGCTATGACATGGTTCAACTAAACTGCAGGATTCCTGACTTACTGAAACTGTAGGTTAGTACACCGTGTTTTAATCCACTGAGATGTGGTATAATTTGTATGCTGTAATTGATACTAATGTATCCAATAAATCAAAATCTCAGGATAGAAATCCAAGGGTATCCAACATCACAGTCTATTCTCTTACCTTACACACAACGTTATACAATAGTCTGTGATAGATCATGGTAAGTCCCAAAGATTTGTGGTTAAGTCCACCTCTTTATTAATTCATTCTAAAAATACTACTGAAGTCCTTACTATGTATCAGAGACACCTGCAGATTCTATGATAAGAATGCTTAAAAGACAGTTTCTGACTATTCACCTTCTGTTTGGAAAGAAAAACACACAAACAATAAACGTGCTTTGAAGCCCTTAGTGAAGTTCAAATAGAGGACATTTATTCCATAACTATGTATGAAGTTTTGACATCTCCAGATTTTTACCTAGCTTCCCCGAGAACCTCTAATTCTTACTTGTTGTTTTTGTTTTTCTTGTGTCTTTTTTTGGTACCATAAAAATTAACTAGGTTGTACATACATACCAAAAAAGTGATTTAATATTGAAACTATTATTCACTCTCTTCTCTGAACTTAAGCATTCTAATATTTTAAGTAATTCTTCTTAAAATTAATATGAAGTAGTTATACAGCAGAGGGGTTAATTATTAGCAAAGAAATCTACAGAGAAGAGAAAACATGGAATATTTACAAAGCATACATTTAAAAAGAGGGAAATGTATAGAGAAAAAAATAAAGATGTTAACATTGACAGAAAGAGTTGATGAAATCAATGACTGCTGCACTGACCCACATGTGATTCCCTCCCTCCCCTACTTTCCTCTTCAGTGGAATTGAGAGTTTCCAAAACTCACACGGATCTACCTGCCTAAACTAGCAGAGGATGACATAGAGGAAAATGCAGAGGCCTGATGTGACCTTAGGGGCCTGGCAGTTTTCAGCAGAGTGAAAGTAGTGACAGATTAAAAACTGGTGTGTCGTTTCTCGAGCTGTTTAATGGAAAGCGTGAGCTAGGGATATGTATTTTCACTAATTTCCATTTTAATATCCAAAAACATTTCTTTTTTTAAAATTTTATTCTATTTGTGAACATGCTGTACAGAGGAGTTACAATTACATGGGCAGGATAATGCGTACATTTCTTACCAAGCATTGCAGCCTCCTCCTTTGTTTACCCTTCACATCCCTTCCCAGCCTCC